>NW_027011029.1:0-26807 GCF_036934945.1 Oncorhynchus masou masou | reverse complement strand
TCTCTGTCTAATACTGTTGGTGTAGCTCTCTCTCTGTCTATTACTGTTGGTGTAGCTCTCTCTCAGTTTAATACTGTTGGTGTAACTCTCTCAGTCTATTACTGTTGGTGTAACTCTCTCTCAGTCTATTACTGTTGATGTAGCTCTCTCTCAGTCTAATACTGTTGGTGTAACTCTCTCTCTCAGTCTATTACTATTGGTGTAACTCTCTCTCAGTCTATTACTATTGGTGTAACTCTCTCTCAGTCTATTACTGTTGGTGTAGCTCTCTCAGTCTATTACTGTTGGTGTAGCTCTCTCTCTGTCTATTACTGTTGGTGTAGCTCTCTCTCTGTCTATTACTGTTGGTGTAGCTCTCTCTCTGTCTGTTACTGTTGATGTAGCTCTCTCAGTCTATTACTGTTGGTGTAGCTCTCTCAGTCTATTACTGTTGGTGTAGCTCTCTCTCTGTCTATTACTGTTGGTGTAGCTCTCTCTCAGTCTATTACTGTTGGTGTAGCTCTATCAGTCTATTACTGTTGGTGTAGCTCTCTCTGTCTATTACTGTTGGTGTAACTCAGTCTAATACTATTGGTGTAACTCTCTCTCAGTTTAATACTGTTGGTGTAGCTCTCTCAGTCTATTACTGTTGGTGAAGCTCTCTCTCTGTCTATTACTGTTGGTGTAGCTCTCTCTCTGTCTATTACTGTTGGTGTAGCTCTCTCTCTGTCTATTACTGTTGGTGTAGCTCTCTCTCAGTCTATTACTGTTGGTGTAGCTCTCTCAGTCTATTACTGTTGGTGAAGCTCTCTCTCTGTCTATTACTGTTGGTGTAGCTCTCTCTCTGTCTATTACTGTTGGTGTAACTCTCTCTGTCTATTACTGTTGGTGTAACCTCTCTCTGTCTATTACTGTTGGTGTAGCTCTCTCTGTCTATTACTGTTGGTGTAGCTCTCTCTCAGTCTATTACTGTTGGTGTAACTCTCTCTGTCTATTACTGTTGGTGTAACCTCTCTCAGTCTATTACTGCTGGTGTAGCTCTCTCTGTCTATTACTGTTGGTGTAGCTCTCTCTCAGTCTATTACTGTTGGTGTAACTCTCTCTGTCTATTACTGTTGGTGTAGCTCTCTCTGTCTATTACTGTTGGTGTAGCTCTCTCTCTGTCTATTACTGTTGGTGTAGCTCTCTCTCAGTCTATTACTGTTGGTGTAGCTCTCTCTCTCTATTACTGTTGGTGTAGCTCTCTCTCAGTCTATTACTGTTGGTGTAGCTCTCTCTGTCTATTACTGTTGGTGTAGCTCTCTCTCAGTCTATTACTGTTGGTGTAACTCTCTCTGTCTATTACTGTTGGTGTAACCTCTCTCAGTCTATTACTGTTGGTGTAGCTCTCTCTGTCTATTACTGTTGGTGTAGCTCTCAGTCTATTACTGTTGGTGTAACTCTCTCAGTCTATTACTGTTGGTGTAGCTCTCTCTGTCTAATACTGTTGGTGTAGCTCTCTCTGTCTATTACTGTTGGTGTAACTCTCTCAGTCTATCACTGTTGGTGTAACTCTCTCTCTGTCTATTACTGTTGGTGTAGCGCTCTCTCTGTCTAATACTGTTGGTGTAACTCTCTCAGTCTATCACTGTTGGTGTAACTCTCTCTCTGTCTATTACTGTTGGTGTAGCGCTCTCTCTGTCTAATACTGTTGGTGTAACTCTCAGTCTATTACTGTTGGTGTAGCTCTCTCTCTGTCTATTACTGTTGGTGTAGCTCTCTCTCAGTCTATTGCTGTTGGTGTAACCTCTCTCAGTCTAATACTGTTGGTGTAATTCTCTCTGTCTATTACTGTTAGTGTAGCTCTCTGTCTATTACTATTGGTGTAGCTCTCTCTTAGTCTAATACTGTTGGTGTAACTATCTCTCAGTCTAATACTGTTGGTGTAACACTCTCAGTCTATTACTGTTGGTGTAGCTCTCTCTCAGTCTATTACTGTTGGTGTAACTCTCTCAGTCTAATACTGTTGGTGTAGCTCTCTCTCTGTCTATTACTGTTGGTGTAGCTCTCTCTCTGTCTATTACTGTTGGTGTTGCTCTCTGTCTAATACTGTTGGTGAAGCTCTCTCTCTGTCTATTACTGTTGGTGTAACCTCTCTCAGTCTATTACTGTTGGTGTAGCTCTCTCTCAGTCGAATACTGTTGGTGTAGCTCTCTCTCTGTCTATTACTGTTGGTGTAACTCTCTCAGTCTATTACTATTGGTGTAACTCTCTCTCTGTCTATTACTGTTGGTGTAACTCTCTCAGTTTAATACTGTTGGTGTAGCTCTCTCTGTCTATTACTGTTTGTGTAGCTCTCTCTCAGTTTAATACTGTTGGTGTAACTCTCTCAGTCTATTACTGTTGGTGTAGCTCTCTCTCAGTTTAATACTGTTGGTGTAACTCTCTCTGTCTATTACTGTTGGTGTAACTCTCTCAGTCTATTACTGTTGGTGTAGCTCTCTCTGTGTCTATTACTGTTGGTGTAACTCTCTCTGTCTATTACTGTTGGTGTAGCTCTCTCTCTGTCTAATCCTCTTGGTGTAACTCTCTCTCAGTCTAATACTGTTGGTGTAACTCTCTCTCAGTTTAATACTGTTGGTGTAGCTCTCTCTCAGTCTATTACTGTTGGTGTAGCTATCTCTCAGTCTAATACTGTTGGTGTAGCTCTCTCTCAGTCTATTACTGTTGGTGTAGCTATCTCTCAGTCTAATACTGTTGGTGTAACTCTCTCACAGCTTCCAGAGCACTTGGATCTTTCCATGAATTGATTGCCTATTTCATCCCTTTTGATATTTTAAGTAGAAATTGTCTTCAAATATTGAATTGTAAAAGCCCTTTATATTTAATAAAATATTATTTAATATAGACCACATGGAGAATTCAATAAATCTATAAAAAAAAATATGAATAAAGACCTGCTAAAGTTTAATATTCTGCATTTTGACCCGTCCCTCTGTCAACCCTGTTACTGTCAACCCTGTTATGGTCAATCCTGTTATGGTCAACCCTGTTACGGTCAACCCTGTTACGGTCAACCCTGTAACTGTCAACCATGTTACAGTCAACCCTGTTACTGTCAACCCTGTTACTGTCAACCCTGTTACTGTCAACCCTGTTACTTTCAACCCTGTTACTGTCAACCCTGTTACCGTCAACCCTGTTACCGTCAATCCTGTTACGGTCAACCCTGTTACTGTCAACCCTGTTACTGTCAACCCTGTTACGGTCAACCCTGTTGCTGTCTCTCCTGTTACGGTCAACCCTGTTACTGTCAACCCTGTTACTGTCAACCCTGTTACTGTCAACCCTGTTACGTTTAACCCTGTAACTGTCAACCCTGTTATGGTCAACCCTGTTATGGTCAACCCTGTTATGGTCAACCCTGTTATAGTCAAGCCCTGTTATGGTCAACCCTGTTGCGGTCAACCCTGTTACTGTCAACCCTCTTAGTGTCAACCCTGTTACCGTCAACCCTGTTACCGTCAACCCTGTCACTGTCAACCGTGTTATGGTCAACCCTGTTATGGTCAACCCTGTTATAGTCAACCCTGTTACCGTCAACCCTGTTATGGTCAACCCTGTTATAGTCAACCCTGTTACCGTCAACCCTGTTATGGTCAACCCTGTTATTTTATTTGGCACTAATTCGTTACAGTTATAAGTTATAAAACTTTTTTTGTTTAACTTCTTGAGATGGGAAAACTTTTTTTTTACATTGAGTTGAACATGTCCTCTTTATGACAAAATATTCAAATTTGGTGACCAGGTTACACTTCTTCAAAAGCACCGAATTGGCAGAACGACTCAGATGTTAATCTTTGGGAATAAACCATTTATTTTATGTTCAGTTCATATCACTGACAGGAAAGAGCCAACAGGATGTTATACAGTAATATACTCTCTGTCGGCCTATGCCCCGACTTCTAATTACCCCTCTAATTACCCCTTACCCCATTACCTCTCCCTGTGTATCACCCAGGACTGCCCAGAGGGATCTCGGGACTTCAGAGAGGAGCAGTGTTCTCAGTTTGATGGATCTGACTTCCAGGGAAAACGATACAAATGGCTCCCATACTATGGAGGTGAGTCAGAAGGGCCTGAGGGCCGGGGCTTTACACAGCTTTGGTAATGACTGTATAACGTTTGGTAAAGACTATATAACGTTTGGTAAAGACTGTATAACGTTTGGTAATGACTGTATAACGCTTGGTAATAACTGTATAACGTTTGGTAATAAAGTTTGGTAATGACTGTATAACGTTTGGTAATAATGTTTGGTAATGACGTTTGGTAATGACTGTATAACGTTTGGTAATGACTGTATAACGTTTGGTAATGACTGTATAACGTTTGGTAATGACTGTATAACGTTTGGTAATGATGTTTGGTAATGACTGTATAACGTTTGGTAAAGACTGTATAACGTTTGGTAATGACTGTATAACGTTTGGTAATGACGTTTGGTAATGACGTTTGGTAATGACTGTGTAACGTTTGGTAATAATGTTTGGTAATGACTGTGTAACGCTTGGTAATAACGCTTTGCAATGACTGTACGACGCTTGGTAATGACTGTATAACGTTTGGTAAAGACCGTATAACGTTTGGTAATGACTGTATAACGTTTGGTAAAGACTATATAACGTTTGGTAATGACTGTATAACGTTTGGTAAAGACTGTATAACGTTTGGTAATGACTGTGTAACGTTTGGTAATGACGTTTGGTAATGACATTTGGTAATGACATTTGGTAATGACTGTGTAACGTTTGGTAAAGACTGTATGACGTTTGGTAAAGACTGTATGACGTTTGGTAATGACTGTATAACGTTTGGTAATGACTGTATAACGTTTGGTAATGACTGTATAACGTTTGGTAATGACATTTGGTAATGACTGTATAACGTTTGGTAAAGACTGTATAACGTTTGGTAATGACTGTATAACGTTTGGTAATGACGTTTGGTAATGACGTTTGGTAATGACTGTGTAATGTTTGGTAATAATGTTTGGTAATGACTGTGTAACGTTTGGTAATAACGTTTGGTAATGACTGTATGACGTTTGGTAATGACTGTATGACGTTTGGTAATGACTGTATAACGTTTGGTAAAGACTGTATAACATTTGGTAATGACTGTATAACGTTTGGTAAAGACTATATAACGTTTGGTAATGACTGTATAACATTTGGTAATAACGTTTGGTAATAACGTTTGGTAAAGACTGTATAATGTTTGGTAAAGACTGTATAACGTTTGGTAAAGACTGTATAACGTTTGGTAATAACTGTATAACGTTTGGTAATGACTGTGTAACATTTGGTAATGACGTTTGGTAATGACGTTTGGTAATGACGTTTGGTAATAACTGTATAACGTTTGGTAAAGACTGTATAATGTTTGGTAATAACTGTATAACGTTTGGTAAAGACTATATAACGTTTGGTAATAACTGTATAACGTTTGGTAAAGACTGTATAACGTTTGGTAATAACTGTATAACGTTTGGTAAAGACTATATAACGTTTGGTAATGACTGTATAACGTTTGGTAAAGACTGTAAAACGTTTGGTAATGACTGTATAACGTTTGGTAAAGACTATATAACGTTTGGTAATAACTGTATAACGTTTGGTAATAACTGTATAACGTTTGATAATAACTGTATAACGTTTGGTAAAGACTGTATAACGTTTGGTAAAGACTGTATAACGTTTGGTAATGACTGTATAACGTTTGGTAAAGACTGTATAACGTTTGGTAATAACTGTATAACGTTTGGTAATGACTGTATAACGTTTGGTAAAGACTATATAACGTTTGGTAAAGACTGTATAACGTTTGGTAAAGACTGTATAACATTTGGTAAAGACTGTATAACGTTTGGTAAAGACTATATAATGTTTGGTAATAACTGTATAACGTTTGGTAAAGACTGTATAACGTTTGGTAAAGACTGTATAACGTTTGGTAATAACTGTATAACATTTGGTAAAGACTATATAACGTTTAGTAATAACTGTATAACGTTTGGTAAAGACTGTATAACGTTTGGTAATAACTGTATAACGTTTGGTAAAGACTATATAACGTTTGGTAATAACTGTATAACGTTTGGTAATAACTGTATAACGTTTGGTAATAACTGTATAACGTTTGGTAAAGACTATATAATAATAACAGCAATGTTCAGCAGACCGCTGGAATATATTATTGGTAATGTTATGCAAATTACAGGTGTAGAAGGGTGAACTAAAGGTGTGTTTGTGTTTCCCACCAGCTGACAACCTGTGTGAGCTGAACTGTATGCCCAGAGGAGAGAACTTCTTCTACCGCCACAGGACAGCTGTGGCCGACGGCACGCCCTGCCATCCCGGGAGGAAGGATGTCTGTGTTGATGGAGTCTGTAAGGTAGGTGTGTGAGTGCGTGTGTGTGTGTGTGAGGTAGGATTAAATTTGAGTCTTAATAACAGAAAGGCGTTGTGATTATCAAGGGGGGGGGGGTTGGATGGAATTTATCAACACTTTCACTCAATTCATCAATTTCACTCTGACCTCAACATGTTTCACTCTGACCTCAACATGTTTCACTCTGACCTCAACATGTTTCACTCTGACCTCAACGTGTTTCACTCTGACCTCAACGTATTTCACTCTGACCTCAACATGTTTCCCTCTAACTTCAGTTTCCCTCTTACTTCAGTTTCCCTCTAACTTCAGTTTCCCTCTAACTTCAGATTCCCTCGAACTTCAGTTTCCCTACAACTTCAGTTTCCCTACAACTTCAGTTTCCCTACAACTTCAGTTTCCCTCTAACTTCAGTTTCCATCTAACTTCAGTTTCCCTCTAACTTCAGTTTCCCTCTAACATCAGTTTCCCTCTAACATCAGTTTCCCTCTAACTTCAGTTTCCCTCTAACTTCAGTTTCCCTCTAACATCAGTTTCCCTCTAACTTCAGTTTCCCTCTAACTTCAGTTTCCCTCTAACATCAGTTTCCCTCTAACTTCAGTTTCCCTACAACTTCAGTTTCCCTCTAACATCAGTTTCCCTATTTCTTATAACTTCAGTTTCCCTCTTACTTCAGTTTCCCTCTAACTTCAGTTTCCCTCTAACTTCAGTTTCCCTTTAACTTCAGTTTCCCTTTAACTTCAGTTTCCCTCTAACTTCAGTTTCCCTTTAACTTCAGTTTCCCTTTAACTTCAGTTTCCCTCTAACTTCAGTTTCCCTTTAACTTCAGTTTCCCTTTAACTTCAGTTTCCCTTTAATTTCAGATTCCCTCTTACTTCAGTTTCCCTCTAACTTCAGATTCCCTCTTCAGTTTCCCTCTAACTTCAGTTTCCCTCTAACATCAGTTTCCCTCTAACATCAGTTTCCCTCTAACTTCAGTTTCCCTCTAACTTCAGTTTCCCTCTAACATCAGTTTCCCTCTAACTTCAGTTTCCCTCTAACATCAGTTTCCCTCTAACTTCAGTTTCCCTCTAACATCAGTTTCCCTCTAACTTCAGTTTCCCTCTAACTTCAGTGTTCCTATAACTTCAGTTTCCCTCTAACTTCAGTTTCCCTATTTCTTATAACGTCAGTTTCCCTCTAACTTCAGTTTCCCTTTAACTTCAGTTTCCCTTTAACTTCAGTTTCCCTCTAACTTCAGTTTCCCTTTAACTTCAGTTTCGCTCTAACTTCAGTTTCCCTTTAACTTCAGTTTCCCTTTAACTTCAGTTTCCCTCTAACTTCAGTTTCCCTCTAACTTCAGTTTCCCTCTAACTTCAGTTTCCCTCTGACTTCAGTTTCCCTCTAACTTCAGTTTCCCTTTAACTTCAGTTTCCCTTTAACTTCAGTTTCCCTCTAACTTCAGTTTCCCTTTAACTTCAGTTTCGCTCTAACTTCAGTTTCCCTTTAACTTCAGTTTCCCTCTAACTTCAGTTTCCCTCTAACTTCAGATTCCCTTTAACTTCAGTTTCCCTCTAACTTCAGTTTCCCTTTAACTTCAGTTTCCCTCTAACATAAACCTGTATTGAGTTGTGTGACAGCCTTCTTGTCTTCCTGAATCCCAGTGATGAGATCTTCATAGCTACTCAAATACCTTCCCTGGCCTAGTATCTCTCTCCTTCTAGACCTAGTATCTCTCTCTCCTTCCAGACCTAGTATCTCTCTCTCCTTCTAGACCTAGAATCTCTCTCTCCTTCTAGAAATAGTATCTCTCTCCTTCTAGACCTAGTATCTCTCTCTCCTTCTAGACCTAGAATCTCTCTCTCCTTCTAGACCTAGAATCTCTCTCCTTCTAGACCTAGTATCTCTCTCCTTCTAGACCTAGTATCTCTCTCCTTCTAGACCTAGTATCTCTCTCTCCTTCTAGACCTAGAATCTCTCCTTCCAGACCTAGTATCTCTCTCTCCTTCCCAGGCCTAGTATCTCTCTCTCTCCTTCCAGACCTAGTATCTCTCTCTCCTTCCCAGGCCTAGTATCTCTCTCTCCTTCTAGACCTAGTATTTCTCTCCTTCCAGACCTAGTATCTCTCTCTCCTTCCCAGGCCTAGTATCTCTCTCTCCTTCCAGGCCTAGTATCTCTCTCTCCTTCCAGGCCTAGTATCTCCTTCTAGACCTAGAATCTCTCCTTCCAGACCTAGTATCTCTCTCTCCTTCCCAGGCCTAGTATCTCTCTCTCCTTCTAGACCTAGTATTTCTCTCTCCTTCCAGACCTAGTATCTCTCTCTCCTTCCCAGGCCTAGTATCTCTCTCTCCTTCCAGACCTAGTATCTCTCTCTCCTTCCAGACCTAGTATCTCTCTCCTTCCAGACCTAGTATCTCTCTCTCCTTCCAGACCTAGTATCTCTCTCTCCTTCCCAGGCCTAGTATCTCTCTCTCCTTCCAGACCTAGTATCTCTCTCTCCTTCCAGACCTAGTATCTCTCTCCTTCCAGACCTAGTATCTCTCTCTCTCCTTCCAGACCTAGTATCTCTCTCTCCTTTCAGACCTAGTATCTCTCTCCTTTCAGACCTAGTATCTCTCTCTCCTTCCAGACCTAGTATCTCTCTCTCCTTTCAGACCTAGTATCTATCTCCTTCCAGACCTAGTATCTCTCTCTCCTTCCAGACCTAGTATCTCTCTCCTTCTAGACCTAGTATCTCTCTCCTTTCAGACCTAGTATCTCTCTCCTTCCAGACCTAGTATCTCTCTCCCCTTCCAGACCTAGTATCTCTCTCTCCTTCCAGACCTAGTATCTCTCTCTCCTTCCAGACCTAGTATCTCTCTCTCCTTCCAGACCTAGTATCTCTCTCTCCTTCCCAGGCCTAGTATCTCTCTCCTTCCAGGCCTAGTATCTCTCTCTCCTTCCAGACCTAGTATCTCTCTCTCCTTCCAGGCCTAGTATCTCTTTCTCCTTCCAGGCCTAGTATCTCTCTCTCCTTCCAGACCTAGTATCTCTCTCTCTCCTTCCAGACCTAGTATCTCTCTCCCCTTCCAGACCATGTATCTCTCTCCCCTTGCAGACCTAGTATCTCTCTCCTTCCCAGACCTAGTATCTCTCTCTCCTTCTCAGACCTAGTATCTCTCTCTCCTTCCAGACCTAGTATCTATCTCCTTCCAGACCTAGTATTTCTCTCTCCTTCCAGACCTAGTATCTCTCTCCTTCCAGACCTAGTATCTCTCTCCTTCCAGACCTAGTATCTCTCTCTCCTTCCAGACCTAGTATCTCTCTCCTTCCAGACCTAGTATCTCTATCTCCTTCCAGACCTAGTATCTCTCTCTCCTTCCAGACCTAGTATCTATCTCCTTCCAGACCTAGTATTTCTCTCTCCTTCCAGACCTAGTATCTCTCTCCTTCCAGACCTAGTATCTCTCTCTCCTTCTAGACCTAGTATCTCTCTCTCTTTCCAGACCTAGTATCTCTCTCCTTCCAGACCTAGTATCTCTCTCTCCTTCCAGACCTAGTATCTCTCTCTCCTTCCAGACCTAGTATCTCTATCTCCTTCCAGACCTAGTATCTCTCTCTCCTTCCAGACCTAGTATCTCTCTCTCTTTCCAGACCTAGTATCTCCATCTCCTTCCAGACCTAGTATCTCTATCTCCTTCCAGACCTAGTATCTCTCTCTCCTTCCAGACCTAGTATCTCTCTCTCTTTCCAGACCTAGTATCTCTCTCTCCTTCCAGACCTAGTATCTCTATCTCCTTCCAGACCTAGTATCGCTCTCCCCTTCCAGACCTAGTATCTCCATCTCCTTCCAGACCTAGTATCTCTATCTCCTTCCAGACCTAGTATCTCTCTCTCCTTCCAGACCTAGTATCTCCATCTCCTTCCAGACCTAGTATCTCTCTCTCCTTCTAGACCTAGTATCTCCATCTCCTTCCAGACCTAGTATCTCTCTCTCTTTCCAGACCTAGTATCTCTCTCTCTCCTTCCAGACCTAGTATCGCTCTCCCCTTCCAGACCTAGTATCTCCATCTCCTTCCAGACCTAGTATCTCTCTCTCCTTCCAGACCTAGTATCTCTCTCCCTTCCAGACCTAGTATCTCTCTCCCTTCCAGACCTAGTATCTCTCTCTCCTTCCAGACCTAGTATCTCTCTCCCCTTCCAGACCTAGTATCTCTCTCTCCTTCCAGACCTAGTATCTCTCTCTCCTTCCAGACCTAGTATCTCTCCCCTTCCAGACCTAGTATCTCCATCTCCTTCCAGACCTAGTATCTCTCTCCCCTTCCAGACCTAGTATCTCCATCTCCTTCCAGACCTAGTATCTCTCTCTCCTTCCAGACCTAGTATATCTCTCTCCTTCCAGACCTAGTATCTCTCTCCCTTCCAGACCTAGTATCTCCATCTCCTTCCAGACCTAGTATCTCTCTCTCCTTCCAGACCTAGTATATCTCTCTCCTTCCAGACCTAGTATCTCTCTCCCTTCCAGACCTAGTATCTCTCTCCCCTTCCAGACCTAGTATCTCTCTCTCCTTCCAGACCTAGTATCTCTCTCTCCTTCCAGACCTAGTATCTCTCTCCCCTTCCAGACCTAGTATCTCCATCTCCTTCCAGACCTAGTATCTCTCTCTCCTTCCAGACCTAGTATCTCTCTCCTTCCAGACCTAGTATCTCTCTCTCCTTCCAGACCTAGTATCTCCATCTCCTTCCAGACCTAGTATCTCTCTCTCCTTCCAGACCTAGTATATCTCTCTCCTTCCAGACCTAGTATCTCTCTCCCCTTCCAGACCTAGTATCTCCATCTCCTTCCAGACCTAGTATCTCTCTCTCCTTCCAGACCTAGTATATCTCTCTCCTTCCAGACCTAGTATCTCTCTCCCCTTCCAGACCTAGTATCTCTCTCCCCTTCCAGACCTAGTATCTCTCTCCCTTCCAGACCTAGTATCTCTCTCTCCTTCCAGACCTAGTATCTCTCTCTCCTTCCAGACCTAGTATCTCTCTCTCCTTCCAGACCTAGTATCTCTCTCTCCTTCCAGACCTAGTATCTCTCTCTCCTTCCAGACCTAGTATCTCTCTCCCCTTCCAGACCTAGTATCTCTCTCTCCTTCCAGACCTAGTATCTCTCTCTCCTTCCAGACCTAGTATCTCTCTCTCCTTCCAGACCTAGTATTTCTCTCTCCTTCCAGACCTAGTATCTCTCTCTCCTTCCAGACCTAGTATCTCTCTCCCCTTCCAGACCTAGTATCTCCATCTCCTTCCAGACCTAGTATATCTCTCTCCTTCCAGACCTAGTATCTCTCTCTCCTTCCAGACCTAGTATATCTCTCTCCTTCCAGACCTAGTATCTCTCTCCCCTTCCAGACCTAGTATCTCCATCTCCTTCCAGACCTAGTATCTCTCTCTCCTTCCAGACCTAGTATCTCTCTCTCCTTCCAGACCTAGTATCTCTCTCCCCTTCCAGACCTAGTATCTCCATCTCCTTCCAGACCTAGTATCTCTCTCCTTCCAGACCTAGTATCTCTCTCTCCTTCCAGACCTAGTATCTCTCTCCCTTCCAGACCTAGTATCTCTCTCCTTCCAGACCTAGTATCTCTCTCCTTCCAGACCTAGTATCTCTCTCCTTCCAGACCTAGTATCTCTCTCCCTTCCAGACCTAGTATCTCTCTCCTTCCAGACCTAGTATCTCTCTCTCCTTCCAGACCTAGTATATCTCTCTCCTTCCAGACCTAGTATCTCTCTCTCCTTCCAGACCTAGTATATCTCTCTCCTTCCAGACCTAGTATCTCTCTCCCCTTCCAGACCTAGTATCTCCATCTCCTTCCAGACCTAGTATCTCTCTCTCCTTCCAGACCTAGTATCTCCATCTCCTTCCAGACCTAGTATCTCTCTCCCCTTCCAGGCCTAGTATCTCTCTCTCCTTCCAGACCTAGTATATCTCTCTCCTTCTAGACCTAGTATCTCTCTCTCCTTCCAGACCTAGTATCTCCATCTCCTTCCAGACCTAGTATCTCTCTCCCCTTCCAGACCTAGTATCTCTCTCTCTCCTTCCAGACCTAGTATCTCCATCTCCTTCCAGACCTAGTATCTCTCTCTCCTTCCAGACCTAGTATCTCTCTCTCCTTCCAGACCTAGTATCTCTCTCTACTTCCAGACCTAGTATCTCTCTCTCCTTCCAGACCTAGTATCTCTCTCTACTTCCAGACCTAGTATCTCTCTCTCCTTCCAGACCTAGTATCTCTCTCTCCTTCCAGACCTAGTATCTCTCTCTCTCCTTCCAGACCTAGTATCTCTCTCTCCTTCCAGACCTAGTATCTCTCTCTCCTTCCAGACCTAGTATCTCTCTCTACTTCCAGACCTAGTATCTCTCTCTCCTTCCAGACCTAGTATCTCTCTCTCCTTCCAGACCTAGTATCTCTCTCTCTCCTTCCAGACCTAGTATCTCTCTCTCCTTCCAGACCTAGTATCTATCTCCTTCCAGACCTAGTATCTCTCTCTCCTTCCAGACCTAGTATCTCTCTCTCCTTCCAGACCTAGTATCTCTCTCTCCTTCCAGACCTAGTATCTCTCTCTCCTTCCAGACCTAGTATCTCCATCTCCTTCCAGACCTAGTATCTCTCTCTCCTTCCAGACCTAGTATCACTCTCTCCTTCCAGACCTAGTATCTCTCTCTCCTTCCAGACCTAGTATCTCTCTCTACTTCCAGGGTGTGGCCTGCATGCTGCTGGCTGGGTTTCTTTCTCTATCCCTCCAACCCAGGACTCGCCAACCCTGTTCCTCGAGTGCTCTCCTATAGGTTTAAACCAGGGCTCTCCAACCCTGTTCCTGGAGAGCTACCCTCCTGTAGGTTTACGCCAGGCCTCTCCAACCCTGTTGCTGGAGAGATACCCTCCTGTAGGTTTTCACTCCAACCCCAGTTTATCAACCAGCTAATTGTTAGAATCAGGTGTGTTAGATTAGTTTTGGAGCGAAAACCTACAGGAGGGTATCTCTCCAGGAACAGGGTTGGAGAGGCCTGGTGTAAACCTACAGGGGGGTATCTCTCCAAGAATAGGGTTGGAGAAGCCTGGTTTAAACCTACAGGAGGGTATCTCTCCAGGAACAGGGTTGGAGAGCCCTGGTTTAAACCTACAGGAGGGTATCTCTCCAGGAACAGGGTTGGAGAGGCCTTGTGTAAACCTACAGGAGGGTATCTCTCCAGGAACAGGGTTGGAGAGGCCTGGTTTAAACCTACAGGAGGGTATCTCTCCAGGAACAGGGTTGGAGAGGCCTGGTGTAAACCTACAGGAGGGTATCTCTCCAGGAACAGGGTTGGAGAGGCCTGGTGTAAACCTACAGGAGGGTAGCCATCCAGGAACTGGGTTGGAGAGGCCTGGTTTAAACCTACAGGAGGGTATCTCTCCAAGAACAGGGTTGGAGAGCCCTGGTGTAAACCTACAGGAGGGTATCTCTCCAGGAACAGGGTCGGAGAGCCCTGGTTTAAACCTACAGGAGGGTATCTCTCCAGGAACAGGGTTGGAGAGGCCTGGTTTAAACCTACAGGAGGGTATCTCTCCAGGAACAGGGTTGGAGAGGCCTGGTGTAAACCTACAGGATGGTATCTCTCCAGGAACAGGGTCGGAGAGGCCTGCTCTAACCCATGTCCCCATCTCCCTCCCTATCCCCCCCCCGTAGCGTCTGGGCTGTGACAACATGCTGGAATCCCCCCAGCAGGATGACCCCTGTCTGCAGTGTGGGGGCAACGGACAGTCCTGCTACCCCGTCAGGAGCACCTTCAGCATGACCAACCTGCCCAAAGGTACAGTTCTCGTACCTCTTCACCGCGGGATCTGTGGATAGAGCTCCTGTTACAGCCCACTCTCTGGACATCCGTGTGTTAACATAGCATCTCTCCATGGTATCAACTCTTCATGTCCACTGATGTGTTTTCTATCTCCTGTTCTCCTCCCTCCCAGGCTATAACCAGGTGTGTTATATCTCCTGTTCTCCTCCCAGGCTATAACCAGGTGTTTTATATCTCCTGTTCTCCTCCCTGCCAGGCTATAACCAGGTGTTTTCTATCTCCTGTTCTCCTCCCTGCCAGGCTATAACCAGGTGTTTTATATCTCCTGTTCTCCTCCCAGGCTATAACCAGGTGTTTTATATCTCCTGTTCTCCTCCCAGGCTATAACCAGGTGTTTTATATCTCCTGTTCTCCTCCCTCCCAGGCTATAACCAGGTGTTTTATATCTCCTGTTCTCCTCCCTCCCAGGCTATAACCAGGTGTGTTATGTCTCCTGTTCTCTTTCCTCCCAGGCTATAACCAGGTGTTTATCATCCCTGTGGGAGCCACCTCCATCCACATCAGAGAGACTGTTGCCACTCGTAATTACCTGGGTGAGTTCCTAACTGCCCATGTGAGTCCCTAACTGCCCATGTGAGTCCCTAACTGCCTGGCAAGTCCCTAATTGCCCGCGCGGGTCCCTAATTGCCCGCGCGAGTCCCTAATTGCCCGCGCGAGTCCCTAATTGCCCGGGCGAGTCCCTAACTGTCCGGGCGAGTCTTTAATTCCTTGGATAACTGGGCTAGAGATGACAGGACATGAGATGGCAATAGGACAGTTGTACCAGAAAAGCTGTGTTCTTTGGTGGTGTAAAGATCTGTGACTCTGAACTCTAGTCCTTCTGTCTCTAATGATCCGTGACTCTGAACTCTAGTCCTTCTGTCTGTAATGATCCGTGACTCTGAACTCTAGTCCTTCTGTCTGTAATGATCCGTGACTCTGAACTCTGTGTCTGTCTCTGTCTGTCTGTGTCTCTGTCTGTCTCTCTCTGTCTCTCGCTGTGTCTGTCTGTGTTTGTGTCTGTGTCTGTCTATCTCTGCCTGTCTCTGCCCATCTCTGCCTGTCTCTATCTCTGCCTGTCTCTGCCCATCTCTGCCTGTCTATCTCTGCCTGTCTCTGCCCATCTCTGCCTGTCTCTGTCTCTGCCTGTCTCTGCCCGTCTCTGTCTGTGTCTGCCTGTCTTTGTCTCTGCCTGTCTCTGTCTCTGCCTGTCTCTGTCTCTGTTTGTCTCTGCCTGTCTCTGTCTCTGTTTGTCTCTGCCTGTCTCTCTCTCTCTGCCTGTCTCTGTGTCTGCCTGTCTTTGTCTCTGTCTGTCTGTCTCTGTCTGTGTCTACCACCAGCCGTTAAGAACCTGCGTGGTGAGTACTACCTGAACGGCCACTGGGTGATTGAGTTCTCCAAGGCCACTCCTGTAGCAGGCACCATGCTATACTACCAGAGAGGGGCTGAGGGAGAGATGACTCCTGAGACCATCGTGGGCCGCGGACCCACCACCGAGCCGCTGGTTATAGAGGTCAGAGTCAGTTGATCCTTTAGGTCCTTGGGAGGTGTGGGATTAGGTTCTCGTCCTTCTGTCTCTAATGATCTGTGACTCCGATCTCTAGTCCTTCTGTCTGTAATGATCTGTGACTCTGAACTCTAGTCCTTCTGTCTCTAATGATCTGTGACTCTGATCTCTAGTCTTTCTGTCTCTAATGATCTGTGACTCTGAACTCTAGTCCTTCTGTCTCTAATGATCTGTGACTCTGAACTCTAGTCCTTCTGTCTCTAATGATCTGTGACTCTGATCTCTAGTCTTTCTGTCTCTAATGATCTGTGACTCTGAACTCTAGTCTTTCTGTCTCTAATGATCTGTGACTCTGAACTCTAGTCCTTCTGTCTCTAATGATCTGTGACTCTGAACTCTAGTCCTTCTGTCTGTAATGATCTGTGACTCTGATCTCTAGTCTTTCTGTCTCTAATGATCTGTGACTCTGAACTCGAGTCCTTCTGTCTGTAATGATCTGTGACTCTGAACTCTAGTCCTTCTGTCTGTAATGATCTGTGACTCTGATCTCTAGTCCTTCTGTCTCTAATGATCTGTGACTCTGAACTCTAGTCTTTCTGTCTGTAATGATCTGTGACTCTGAACTCTAGTCCTTCTGTCTGTAATGATCTGTGACTCTGATCTCTAGTCTTTCTGTCTCTAATGATCTGTGACTCTGAACTCGAGTCCTTCTGTCTGTAATGATCTGTGACTCTGATCTCTAGTCCTTCTGTCTCTAATGATCTGTGACTCTGAACTCTAGTCCTTCTGTCTGTAATGATCTGTGACTCTGATCTCTAGTCTTTCTGTCTCTAATGATCTGTGACTCTGAACTCGAGTCCTTCTGTCTCTAATGATCTGTGACTCTGAACTCTAGTCCTTCTGTCTCTAATGATCTGTGACTCTGGACTCTAGTCCTTCTGTCTGTAATGATCTGTGACTCTGAACTCTAGTCCTTCTGTCTGTAATGATCTGTGACTCTGATCTCTAGTCTTTCTGTCTCTAATGATCTGTGACTCTGAACTCTAGTCCTTCTGTCTCTAATGATCTGTGACTCTGATCTCTAGTCCTTCTGTCTCTAATGATCTGTGACTCTGAACTCTAGTCCTTCTGTCTCTAATGATCTGTGACTCTGAACTCTAGTCCTTCTGTCTCTAATGATCTGTGACTCTGGACTCTAGTCCTTCTGTCTGTAATGATCTGTGACTCTGAACTCTAGTCCTTCTGTCTGTAATGATCTGTGACTCTGAACTCTAGTCCTTCTGTCTGTAATGATCTGTGACTCTGAACTCTAGTCCTTCTGTCTCTAATGATCTGTGACTCTGAACTCTAGTCCTTCTGTCTGTAATGATTATTATGAAATTATTATGAAAAAGAATATATCACAACAACAAAAAAAGGGGTCAGAGTCACACAACTACCTCCTCGGCTGTTATAGACCTGAAACATTGGGGTTCATGTCACATGTTTTAAAGTACCTTCTAATTTGACATTTGAGTCCTATACGGGCAGTTTCCCAGAACACAGATCGCCATAAAAAAATGCTTTAGTCCAGGACAAGACTTAATCTGTGTTTGGGAAATCGCCCCTTAGTTCTTTTCGCAGACGCACTTAGCCAGAGTGAATCAAAACCAGGGCATTCAGTTAAAGTAGGTAAAACAATTCCATACGATCACCATCATTGCGAGTAAAACCTAAATAGCCACTAAATAACTGTCGAATCACTGGCAGTAAGAGTCGTCTTTCATCAAACCGACCCCCCCCAGGTCTGTTGTAGTCTGGTCTCAGGTCTGTTGTAGTCTGATCCCAGGTCTGTTGTAGTCTGATCCCAGGTCTGTTGTAATCTGATCCCAGGTCTGTTGTAGTCTGATCCCAGGTCTGTTGTAGTCTGATCCCAGGTCTGTTGTAGTCTGATCCCAGGTCTGTTGTAGTCTGATCCCAGGTCTGTTGTAGTCTGATCCCAGGTCTGTTGTAGTCTGATCCCAGGTCTGTTGTAGTCTGGTCCCAGGTCTGTTGTAGTCTGATCCCAGGTCTGTTGTAGTCTGATCCCAGGTCTGTTGTAGTCTGGTCCCAGGTCTGTTGTAGTCTGATCCCAGGTCTGTTGTAGTCTGATCCCAGGTCTGTTGTAGTCTGATCCCAGGTCTGTTGTAGTCTGGTCCCAGGTCTGTTGTAGTCTGATCCCAGGTCTGTTGTAGTCTGATCCCAGGTCTGTTGTAGTCTGATCCCAGGTCTGTTGTAGTCTGGTCCCAGGTCTGTTGTAGTCTGATCCCAGGTCTGTTGTAGTCTGATCCCAGGTCTGTTGTAGTCTGGTCCCAGGTCTGTTGTAGTCTGATCCCAGGTCTGTTGTAGTCTGATCCCAGGTCTGTTGTAGTCTGATCCCAGGTCTGTTGTAGTCTGTTCCCAGGTCTGTTGTAGTCTGGTCCCAGGTCTGTTGTAGTCTGATCCCAGGTCAGTTGTAGTCTGATCCCAGGTCTGTTGTAGTCTGGTCCCAGGTCTGTTGTAGTCTGATCCCAGGTCTGTTGTAGTCTGATCCCAGGTCTGTTGTAGTCTGATCCCAGGTCTGTTGTAGTCTGATCCCAGGTCTGTTGTAGTCTGATCCCAGGTCTGTTGTAGTCTGATCCCAGGTCTGTTGTAGTCTGATCCCAGGTCTGTTGTAGTCTGATCCCAGGTCTGTTGTAGTCTGATCCCAGGTCTGTTGTAGTCTGATCCCAGGTCTGTTGTAGTCTGATCCCAGGTCTGTTGTAGTCTGATCCCAGGTCTGTTGTAGTCTGATCCCAGGTCTGTTGTAGTCTGATCCCAGGTCTGTTGTAGTCTGATCCCAGGTCTGTTGTAGTCTGATCCCAGGTCTGTTGTAGTCTGATCCCAGGTCTGTTGTAGTCTGATCCCAGGTCTGTTGTAGTCTGATCCCAGGTCTGTTGTAGTCTGATCCCAGGTCTGTTGTAATCTGATCCCAGGTCTGTTGTAATCTGGTCCCAGGTCTGTTGTAGTCTGATCCCAGGTCTGTTGTAGTCTGGTGCCAGGTCTGTTGTAGTCTGATCCCAGGTCTGTTGTAGTCTGATCCCAGGTCTGTTGTAGTCTGATCCCAGGTCTGTTGTAGTCTGATCCCAGGTCTGTTGTAGTCTGGTCCCAGGTCTGTTGTAGTCTGATCCCAGGTCTGTTGTAGTCTGGTCCCAGGTCTGTTGTAGTCTGATCCCAGGTCTGTTGTAGTCTGGTCCCAGGTCTGTTGTAGTCTGGTCCCAGGTCTGTTGTAGTCTGATCCCAGGTCTGTTGCTGTCTGGTCTCAGGTCTGTTGTAGTCTGGTCCCAGGTCTGTTGTAGTCTGATCCCAGGTCTGTTGTAGTCTGATCCCAGGTCTGTTGTAGTCTGATCCCAGGTCTGTTGTAGTCTGATCCCAGGTCTGTTGTAGTCTGATCCCAGGTCTGTTGTAGTCTGGTCTCAGGTCTGTTGTAATCTGGTCCCAGGTCTGTTGTAGTCTGATCCCAGGTCTGTTGTAGTCTGGTGCCAGGTCTGTTGTAGTCTGATCCCAGGTCTGTTGTAGTCTGATCCCAGGTCTGTTGTAGTCTGATCCCAGGTCTGTTGTAGTCTGATCCCAGGTCTGTTGTAGTCTGGTCCCAGGTCTGTTGTAGTCTGATCCCAGGTCTGTTGTAGTCTGGTCCCAGGTCTGTTGTAGTCTGATCCCAGGTCTGTTGTAGTCTGATCCCAGGTCTGTTGTAGTCTGATCCCAGGTCTGTTGTAGTCTGGTCCCAGGTCTGTTGTAGTCTGATCCCAGGTCTGTTGTAGTCTGGTCCCAGGTCTGTTGTAGTCTGATCCCAGGTCTGTTGTAGTCTGGTCCCAGGTCTGTTGTAGTCTGGTCCCAGGTCTGTTGTAGTCTGATCCCAGGTCTGTTGTAGTCTGGTCCCAGGTCTGTTGTAATCTGATCCCAGATCTGTTGTAGTCTGGTCCCAGGTCTGTTGTAGTCTGATCCCAGGTCTGTTGTAGTCTGATCCCAGGTCTGTTGTAGTCTGATCCCAGGTCTGTTGCTGTCTGTGTCTCTCTGTCTTTCTCTGCACTCAGTAAAATGAAATAAAGGTAGATTTTTTTTATCTATTTCTCTCTTTCTCTCCTGCCTCAGTTGATCATCCAGGAACACAACCAGGGAGTAGAGTACGAGTACTACCTCCCTAACGGTCGGTCCAGAGAGGGATACTACTGGAGCTTCGGCTCATGGTCTACCTGCAGCAGAGAGTGTGGATCAGGTACGTGTCCTTCTGGGGCTGCAATATTTTGGTTACTTTCCCCAAATTCCCAGGTTTTCAGAAATGACATTCGAAAGAATCCCGGAATCAGAAAGGGAAAAAGCAGGAATTCCGGAATCTTCCAAGCAGGAAATTGACTGTAATTTTGCAACCCTTGTCCCTCTTTACTATAATCTAATGTCACTTTATTTAATCTAATGTCACTTTACTTTAATCTAATGTCACCTTTAATCTAATGTCACTTTATTTTAATCTAATGTCACTTTATTTAATCTAATGTCACTTTACTTTAATCTAATGTCACCTTTAATCTAATGTCACTTTATTTTAATCTAATGTCACTTTATTTAATCTAATGTCACTTTACTTTAATCTGTAACCTTACTTGAATCTGACACCTTACTTTAATCTGTCACCTTACTTTAATCTGTCACCTTACTTTAATCTGTCACCTTACTTTAATCTAATGTCACTTTACTTTAATCTGACACCTTACTTAAATCTACTGTCACTTTACTTTAATCTAATGTCACCTTACTTTAATCTGTAACCTTATTTTAATCTGACACCTTACTTTAATCTGTCACCTTACTTTAATCTAATGTCACTTTACTTTAATCTGTCACCTTACTTAAATCTAATGTCACCTTACTTTAATCTGTCACCTTACTTTAATCTGTCACCTTACTTTAATCTAATGTCACTTTACTTTAATCTGACACCTTACTTAAATCTAATGTCACTTTACTTTAATCTAATGTCACCTTACTTTAATCTGTCACCTTCCTTTAATCTGTCACCTTACTTTAATCTGTCACCTTACTTTAATCTGTAACCTTACTTTAATCTGTCACTTTACTTTAATCTGTCACTTTACTTTAATCTGTCACCTTACTTTAATCTGTCACCTTACTTTAATCTAATGTCACTTTACTTTAATCTGTCACCTTACTTTAATCTGTAACCTTACTTTAATCTGTCACCTTACTTAATCTAATGTCACTTTACATTTACATTTACATTTAAGTCATTTAGCAGACGCTCTTATCCAGAGCGACTTACAAATTGGTGAATTCACCTTCTGACATCCAGTGGAACAGCCACTTTACAATAGTGCATCTAAGTCATTAAGGGGGGGTGGTGAGAAGGATTACTTATCCTATCCTAGGTATTCCTTGAAGAGGTGGGGTTTCAGGTGTCTCCGGAAGGTGGTGATTGACTCCGCTGTCCTGGCGTCGTGAGGGAGTTTGTTCCACCATTGGGGGCCAGAGCAGCGAACAGTTTTGACTGGGCTGAGCGGGAACTGTACTTCCTCAATGGTAGGGAGGCGAGCAGGCCAGAGGTGGATGAACGCAGTGCCCTTGCTTGGGTGTAGGGCCTGATCAGAGCCTGGAGGTACTGCGGTGCCGTTCCCCTCACAGCTCCGTAGGCAAGCACCATGGTCTTGTAGCGGATGCGAGCTTCAACTGGAAGCCAGTGGAGAGAGCGGAGGAGCGGGGTGACGTGAGAGAACTTGGGAAGGTTGAACACCAGACGGGCTGCGGCGTTCTGGATGAGTTGTAGGGTTTAATGGCACAGGCAGGGAGCCCAGCCAACAGCGAGTTGCAGTAATCCAGACGGGAGATGACAAGTGCCTGGATTAGGACCTGCGCCGCTTCCTGTGTGAGGCAGGGTCGTACTCTGCGGATGTTGTAGAGCATGAACCTACAGGAACGGGCCACCGCCATGATGTTGGTTGAGAACGACAGGGTGTTGTCCAGGATCACGCCAAGGTTCTTAGCGCTCTGGGAGGAGGACACAATGGAGTTGTCAACCGTGATGGCGAGATCATGGAACGGGCAGTCCTTCCCCGGGAGGAAGAGCAGCTCCGTCTTGCCGAGGTTCAGCTTGAGGTGGTGATCCGTCATCCACACTGATATGTCTGCCAGACATGCAGAGATGCGATTCGCCACCTGGTCATCAGAAGGGGAAAGGAGAAGATTAATTGTGTGTCGTCTGCATAGCAATGATAGGAGAGACCATGTGAGGTTATGACAGAGCCAAGTGACTTGGTGTATAGCGAGAATAGGAGAGGGCCTAGAACAGAGCCCTGGGGGACACCAGTGGTGAGAGCGCGTGGCGAGGAGACAGATTCTCGCCACGCCACCTGGTAGGAGCGACCTGTCAGGTAGGACGCAATCCAAGCGTGGGCCGCGCCGGAGATGCCCAACTCGGAGAGGGTGGAGAGGAGGATCTGATGGTTCACAGTATCGAAGGCAGCCGATAGGTCTAGAAGGATGAGAGCAGAGGAGAGAGAGTTAGCTTTAGCAGTGCGGAGCGCCTCCGTGATGCAGAGAAGAGCAGTCTCAGTTGAATGACTAGTCTTGAAACCTGACTGATTTGGATCAAGAAGGTCATTCTGAGAGAGATAGCGGGAGAGCTGGCCAAGGACGGCACGTTCAAGAGTTTTGGAGAGAAAAGAAAGAAGGGATACTGGTCTGTAGTTGTTGACATCGGAGGGATCGAGTGTAGGTTTTTTCAGAAGGGGTGCAACGGTCAGGGATGAGTTGATGAGCGAGGTGAGGTAAGGGAGAAGGTCCCCGGAAATGGTCTGGAGAAGAGAGGAGGGGATAGGGTCAAGCGGGCAGGTTGTTGGGCGGCCGGCCGTCACAAGAAGCGAGATTTCATCTGGAGAGAGAGGGGAGAAAGAGGTCAGAGCACAGGGTAGGGCAGTGTGAGCAGAACCAGCGGTGTCGTTTGACTTAGCAAACGAGGATCGGATGTCGTCGACCTTCTTTTCAAAATGGTTGACGAAGTCATCTGCAGAGAGGGAGGGAGGGGGGGGAGGGGGAGGAGGATTCAGGAGGGAGGAGAAGGTGGCAAAGAGCTTCCTAGGGTTAGAGGCAGATGCTTGGAATTTAGAGTGGTAGAAAGTGGCTTTAGCAGCAGAGACAGAGGAGGAAAATGTAGAGAGGAGGGAGTGAAAGGATGCCAGGTCCGCAGGGAGGCGAGTTTTCCTCCATTTCCGCTCGGCTGCCCGGAGCTCTGTTCTGTGAGCTCGCAATGAGTCATCGAGCCACGGAGCGGGAGGGGAGGACCGAGCCGGCCTGGAGGATAGGGGACATAGAGAGTCAAAGGATGCAGAAAGGGAAGAGAGGAGGGTTGAGGAGGCAGAATCAGGAGAAAGGTTGGAGAAGGTATGAGCAGAGGGAAGAGATGATAGGATGGAAGAGGAGAGAGTAGCGGGGGAGAGAGAGCGAAGGTTGGGACGGCGCGATACCATCCGAGTAGGGGCAGTGTGGGAAGTGTTGGATGAGAGCGAGAGGGAAAAGGATACAAGGTAGTGGTCGGAGACTTGGAGGGAGTTGCAATGAGGTTAGTGGAAGAACAGCATCTAGTAAAGATGAGGTCGAGCGTATTGCCTGCCTTGTGAGTAGGGGGAAGGTGAGAGGGTGAGGTCAAAAGAGGAGAGGAGTGGAAAGAAGGAGGCAGAGAGGAATGAGTCAAAGGTAGACGTGGGGAGGTTAAAGTCGCCCAGGACTGTGAGAGGTGAGCCGTCCTCAGGAAAGGAGCTTATCAAGGCATCAAGCTCATTGATGAACTCTCCGAGGGAACCTGGAGGGCGATAAATGATAAGGATGTTAAGCTTGAAAGGGCTGGTAACTGTGACAGCATGGAATTCAAAGGAGGCGATAGATAGATGGGTAAGGGGAGAGAGAGAGAATGACCACTTGGGAGAGATGAGGATCCCGGTGCCACCACCCCGCTGACCAGAAGCTCTCGGGGTGTGCGAGAACACGTGGGCGGACGAAGAGAGAGCAGTAGGAGTAGCAGTGTTATCTGTGGTGATCCATGTTTCCGTCAGTGCCAGGAAGTCGAGGACTGGAGGGAGGCATAGGCTGAGATGAACTCTGCCTTGTTGGCCGCAGATCGGCAGTTCCAGAGGCTACCGGAGACCAGGAACTCCACGTGGGTCGTGCGCGCTGGGACCACCAGATTAGGGTGGCCGCGGCCACGCGGTGTGGAGCGTTTGTATGGTCTGTGCAGAGAGGAGAGAACAGGGATAGATAGACACATAGTTGACAGGGTACAGAAGAGGCTACGCTAATGCAAAGGAGATTGGAATGACAAGTGGACTACACGTCTCGAATGTTCAGAAAGTTAAGCTTACGTAGCAAGAATCTTATTGACTAAAATGATTGAAATGATACAGTACTGCTGGAGTAGGCTAGCTGGTAGTGGCTGCGATGTTGACACTACACTAATCAAGTCGTTCCGTCGAGTGTAATAGTTTCTACAGTGCTGCTATTCGGGGCTAGCTGGCTAGCTAGCAGGTTGATTGCGTTACGTTACCTTAAAAGAACGACAATAGCTGGCTAGCTAACCTAGAAAATCGGTCTAGGCTACACAATTGTCTTAGATACAAAGACGGCTATGTAGCTAGCTAGCTACGATCAAACAAAACAAACCGTTGTACTGTAATAGTTACTACAGTGCTGCTATTCGGGGGCTAGCTGGCTAGCTACGTTAAAAGAACGACAATAGCTGGCCAGCTAACCTAGAAAATCGCTCTAGGCTACACAATTGTCTTAGATACAAAGACGGCTATGTAGCTAGCTAGCTACGATCAAACAAAACAAACCGTTGTACTGTAATAGTTACTACAGTGCTGCTATTCGGGGGCTAGCTGGCTAGCTACGTTAAAGAACGACAATAGCTGGCTAGCTAACCTAGAAAATCGCTCTAGACTACACAATTGTCTTAGATACAAAGACGGCTATGTAGCTGGCTAGCTACGATCAAACAAATCAAACCGTTGTACTGTAATGAAGTGAAATGAAAATGTGATACTACCTGTGGAGCGACGCGGAATGTTGACCAGGTAGTTGGAGTTCAATTCGGTAGAGGTTGGCTAGCTGTTGGCTAGCTAGCTAGCAGCATTTCCTACGTTAGGACGACAAATAGCTGGCTAGCTAACCTCGGTAAATTAAGATAATCACTCTAAGTCTACACACTCTAAACTGCACAATTATCTTGGATACGAAGACAGCGAAGACAACTATGTAGCTAGCTGACACTACGCTAATCGAGTCGTTCAGTTGAGTGTAATAGTTTCTACAGTGCTAGTGGACAGTGGATGTTAGCTAGCTGCTTAGCTAGCTGCTGGGCAGATACGTTAGGACGACGAAATACGATAATTATGCAATTGTCGTTCATACAAAGACGGCTTTGTAGCTAGCTAAGAAGAAATTGCTAAGATTAGACAAATCAAACCGTTGTACTATAACGAAATGTAATGAAAAGTTATACTACCTGCGGACCGAAGTGTAGATGCGACCGCTCGCTCCAACCGGAACCGGAACCACTTTACTTTAATCTGTAACCTTACTTTAATCTGTCACCTTACTTTAATCTAATGTCACTTTACTTTAATCTTTAACCTTACTTTAATCTGTCACCTTACTTTAATCTAATGTCACCTTACTTTAATCTAATGTCGCATTACTTTAATCTGTAACTTTACTGTAATCTGTCACCTTACTTTAATCTAATGTCACCTTACTTTAATCTAATGTCACCTTAATTTAATCTCATGTCACTTTACTTTAATCTGTAACCTTACTTTAATCTGTCACCTTACTTTAATCTAATGTCACTTTACTTTAATCTAATGTCGCATTACTTTAATCTGTAACTTTACTGTAATCTGTCACTTTACTTTAATCTGTCACCTTACTTTAATCTAATGTCACCTTAATTTAATCTCATGTCACTTTACTTTAATCTGTAACCCTACTTCTTCTTCTTCTTCTTCTTCCTCCTCCTCCTTGACTGATTCCTCCTTCTGTTCCCTCTTCCTCCCTCCACCAGGCTACCAGTCCCGTCTGGTGTTCTGTGCCATCGATAACGAGGCCTACCCAGACTACCTGTGCACCGCCCTGCCACGCCCCCTCACCAACCGCACCTGCAACCCTCAGACGTGCCCTCAGACCCGTCGGTGAGTCAGCCGGGATACGTATCACAATAACTCCTTTTGGAAAATCAACAACAGACTTTTCAAGTAAATGGTGTTAGTTATTTACAGTCAGTGCCTCAAAAGCTGCAAAACGTAGTCCAGAGTTAACAAATGTGTGTGTGATTACGGGATAAACTAGCACAGAGCCAGTCTTAGCCGGAGGGCTAAGGACAATGCGGTGTGAAAAGGCTTTTGGAGGAGTACAATGATACCCCTTGTGATGACTGATCTGGGTTCAGTAGTGTGTGAGTTCATGCAGGAGCTCTGGCTGGGCTACTAGCTGTGTCTGGACTCCTAGCTGTCTGGCTGGGCTCCTAGCTGTCTGTCTGGACTCCTAGCTGTCTGTCTGGATTCCTAGCTGTCTGTCTGGATTCCTAGCTGTCTGTCTGGACTCCTAGCTGTCTGGCTGGGCTCCTAGCTGTCTGGCTGGGCTCCTAGCTGTCTGTCTGGACTCCTAGCTGTCTGGCTGGGCTCCTAGCTGTCTGGCTGGGCTCCTAGCTGTCTGGCTGGGCTCCTAGCTGTCTGGCTGGGCTCCTAGCTGTTTGGCTGGGCTCCTAGCTGCCTGTCTGGACTCCGAGCTGTCTATCTGGATTCCTAGCTGTCTGGCTGGGCTCCTAACTGTCTGGCTGGGCTCCTAGCTGTCTGGCTGGGCTCCTAGCTGTCTATCTGGACTCCTAGCTGTCTGTCTGGACTCCTAGCTGTCTGGCTGGGCTCCTAGCTGTCTGTCTGGACTCCTAGCTGTCTGTCTGGATTCCTAGCTGTCTGTCTGGATTCCTAGCTGTCTGTCTGGACTCCTAGCTGTCTGGCTGGGCTCCTAGCTGTCTGGCTG
>NW_027011028.1:0-26813 GCF_036934945.1 Oncorhynchus masou masou | reverse complement strand
TCCATTTGCAATATGTTTAAGCGGTGAGGTACCATCACCAAAAGCTGACATTCTGAAATCAACCCTAACTTGCGATGGAGAGGTACCAGAATCACTGCCCAGCCATCCCGAGTTCATCGGGCCAGTCAATTTGGCATTCCTGCATGATTTTTATAGCATGACAAATTGGTGATGGTGAATGCCCAGTTAACCATATTGCAATGCACAGTGACTTTGCAAGAGTGAGAAACATCACCAAATGGATATTCTGGAATCAACCCTAACGAGCGATGGAGAGGTACCAGAATCACTGCCCAGCCATCCCGAGTTCATCGGGCCAGTCAATTTGGCATTCCTGCACGATTTTCAGTGACTATGCAAAAGTGAGAAAACATTTGCAATATGTTTCAACAGTGAGGTACCATCACCAAAAGTGACATTCTGAAATAAACCCTAACGAGCGATGGAGAGGTACCAGATTCACTGCCCAGCCATCCCGAGTTCATCGGGCCAGTCAATTTGGCATTCCTGCATGATTTTTATAGCATGACAAATTGGTGATGGTGAATGCCCAGTTAACCATATTGCAAATGCACAGTGACTTTGCAAGAGTGAGAAACATCACCAAATGGATATTCTGGAATCAACCCTAACGAGCGATGGAGAGGTACCAGAATCACTGCCCAGCCATCCCGAGTTCATCGGGCCAGTCAATTTGGCATTCCTGCACGATTTTCAGTGACTATGCAAAAGTGAGAAAACATTTGCAATATGTTTTAACAGTGAGGTACCATCACCAAAAGTGACATTCTGAAATAAACCCTAACGAGCGATGGAGAGGTACCAGATTCACTGCCCAGCCATCCCGAGTTCATCGGGCCAGTCAATTTGGCATTCCTGCACGATTTTTATAGCATGACAAATTGGTGATGGTGAATGCCCAGTTAACCATATTGCAAATGCACAGTGACTTTGAAAGAGTGAGAAAACATTACCAAATGGACATTCTGAAATCAACACAAAAAATGGCATCACCATAGTGTCCAGACTGTGCCGAGTCCAATGAGGCGCCCCGCTGACCGTAGCTCGCTCGGTCTGAGCGCAGCGACCATGAGAAAAATAGGCCCACAATGAAGCCTGCACCACAATGTCATTTGATTTTGGGTGACAGCGGCGGAACCGTTAGGTTTAGAAGGACAATTCAAACACAGGACTGTTCCTAAGGTCCTCCCGATCTGTGCAAGCCTAACCTTGACCGTGTGACATTAACCCTTCACAGTTAAAAAAAACTAAATCACACAGATACACAACTTGGATGGAGGGACGTATTGGGGTGCGTAAAGACTGACAGTGCCTCCAATAGTTAGCTTTGTTCGAGCTAAAAAAGAACCGTCAGACCTAGAGTTCCGAAACTTTAGAAACCTGTTCTAGACCTCAGGTCGATAGTGCGTGGTGAGTTAGGTGGCACTAGAAGGTTCTCGGACCGAGAAACAGCCTCGTACATTTGCAATGACTTCAATTCATTTTGACCATTACGAAAATGGCGACATTTAGAAATGTCCCAGAGACACAAGACTAGGTGCATTGTGACCGTCTCGGCCCATAGAGACAGAACCCAACGTTTCTGTCCGATAGCTCATTCAAGGACCCCATAGCAAGTAATTGAAAAAAGTGGATTTTCAGCACCAATTAGGCTTTTACTCGGACACCAAATGACCTATCGAGCCGAAACTTGGGATTCGGGGTCGCCTCAGCTAGGCCTACACATAACACAAGAAATGGATCCGCAGCTAGAACGTGAACCACGTGTTTTATGTTTTTTATGGTTTGAACCGAAGGCATTGTGAATTTTGGGCCAGCTCTGAAGTATGTGATACTTGGCTCCTAAACGAGTTGGGAAAAGTGGGTTTGGTGTCAGTTTGTATCAGTTTGGTGTCAGAATGATATCAAATTGACTGATGGACGGTGAATTGCAGGTGACTCTTGTCCATTTGCAATATGTTTAAGCGGTGAGGTACCATCACCAAAAGCGACATTCTGAAATCAACCCTAACTTGCGATGGAGAGGTACCAGAATCACTGCCCAGCCATCCCGAGTTCATCGGGCCAGTCAATTTGGCATTCCTGCATGATTTTTATAGCATGACAAATTGGTGATGGTGAATGCCCAGTTAACCATATTGCAAATGCACAGTGACTTTGCAAGAGTGAGAAACATCACCAAATGGATATTCTGGAATCAACCCTAACGAGCGATGGAGAGGTACCAGAATCACTGCCCAGCCATCCCGAGTTCATCGGGCCAGTCAATTTGGCATTCCTGCACGATTTTCAGTGACTATGCAAAAGTGAGAAAACATTTGCAATATGTTTCAACAGTGAGGTACCATCACCAAAAGTGACATTCTGAAATAAACCCTAACGAGCGATGGAGAGGTACCAGGATTCACTGCCCAGCCATCCCGAGTTCATCGGGCCAGTCAATTTGGCATTCCTGCATGATTTTTATGGCATGACAAATTGGTGATGGTGAATGCAGTTAACCATATTGCAATGCACATTGACTTTGCAAGAGTGGCATCACCAAATGGATATTCTGGAATCAGCCTAACGACGATGGAGAGGTACAGAATCTAGCAACCATCCAGAGTTCATCGAACCAGTCAATTTGGCATTCCTGCACGATTTTCAGTGACTATGCAAAAGTGAGAAAACATTTGCAATATGTTTTAACAGTGAGAATACCATCACCAAAAATGACATTCTGAAATAAACCTATGAGCGATGGAGAGGTACCAGATTCACTGCCCAGCCATCCCCGGAGTTCATCGGGCCAGTCAATTTGGCATTCCTGCACGATTTTTATAGCATGACAAATTGGTGATGGTGAATGCCCAGTTAACCATATTGCAAATGCACAGTGACTTTGAAAGGGTGAGAAAACATTACCAAATGGACATTCTGAAATCAACACAAAAAATAGCATCACCATAGTGTCCAGACTGTGCCGAGTCAATGAGGCGCCGCTGACCGTAGCTCGCTCGGTCTGAGGCGCAACGACCATGAAAAATAGGCCCACAATGGAAGCCTGCCACCACAATGTCATTTGATTTTTGGGTGACAGCGAGGCGGAGACCGTTAGGTTTAGAGGACAATTCAAATACAGGACTGTTCCTAAGGTCCTCCCGATCTGTGCAAGCCTAACCTTGACCGTGTGACATTAACCCTTCACAGTTAAAAAAGAAACTAAATCACACAGATACACAACTTGGATGGAGGGACGTATTGGGGTGCGTAAAGACTGACAGTGCCTCCAATAGTTAGCTTTGTTCGAGCTAAAAAAGAACTGCAATCAGACCTAAGAGTTCGAAACTTTAGAAACCTGTTCTAGACCTCAGGTCGATAGTGCGTGGTGAGTTAGGTGGCACTAGAAGGTTCTCGGACCGGCTCAGCCTCGGCCACATTTGCAATGACTTCAATTCATTTGACCATTCACAATGGCGACATTTAGAAATGTCCCAGAGACACAAGACTAGGTGCATTGTGACCGTCTCTCGGCCCATAGAGACAGAACCCAGCGTTTCTGTCCATTAGCTCATTCAAGGACCCCACTAGTAAGTAATTGAAAAAGTGGATTTTCAGCACCAATTAGGCTTTTACTCGGACACCAAATGACCTGTCGAGCCGAAACTTGGGATTCGAGCACGCCTCAGCTAAACCTACACATAACACAAGAAATGGATCCGCAGCTAGAACGTAACCACGTGTTTTATGTTTATGGTTTGAACCGAGCATTGTGAATTTTGGGCCAGCTCTGAAGTATGTGATACTTGTTGTCATGAGTTGGGAAAAGTGGGTTTGGTGTCAGTTTGTATCAGTTTTGGTGTCAGAATGATATCAAATTGACTGATGGACAGTGAATTGCAGGTGACTCTTGTCCATTTGGCAATATGTTTAAGCGGTGAGGTACCATCACCAAAAGCTGACATTCTGAAATCAACCCTAACTTGCGATGGAGAGGTACCAGAATCACTGCCCAGCCATCCCGAGTTCATCGGGCCAGTCAATTTGGCATTCCTGCATGATTTTTATAGCATGACAAATTGGTGATGGTGAATGCCCAGTTAACCATATTGCAAATGCACAGTGACTTTGCAAGAGTGAGAAACATCACCAAATGGATATTCTGGAATCAACCCTAACGAGCGATGGAGAGGTACCAGAATCACTGCCCAGCCATCCCGAGTTCATCGGGCCAGTCAATTTGGCATTCCTGCACGATTTTCAGTGACTATGCAAAAGTGAGAAAACATTTGCAATATGTTTCAACAGTGAGGTACCATCACCAAAAGTGACATTCTGAAATAAACCCTAACGAGCGATGGAGAGGTACCAGATTCACTGCCCAGCCATCCCGAGTTCATCGGGCCAGTCAATTTGGCATTCCTGCGCAATTTTTTTATAGCATGACAAATTGGTGATAGTGAATGCTTGATTAACCATATTGCAAATGCACAGTGACTTTGCAAGAGCAAGAAACATCTTTACCAAATGGATATTCTGGAATCAACCCTAACGAGCGATGGAGAAGTACAGAATCACTGCCCATCATCCAGGTTCATCGGGCCAGTCAATTGGCATTCCTGCACGATTTTCAGTGACTATGCAAAAGTGAGAAAACATTTGCAATATGTTTTAACAGTGAGTACCATCACCAAAAGTGACATTCTGAAATAAACCCTAACGAGCGATGGAGAGGTACCAGATTCACTGCCCAGCCATCCCGAGTTCATCGGGCCAGTCAATTTGGCATTCCTGCACGATTTTTATAGCATGACAAATTGGTGATGGTGAATGCCCAGTTAACCATATTGCAAATGCACAGTGACTTTGAAAGAGTGAGAAAACATTACCAAATGGACATTCTGAAATCAACACAAAAAATGGCATCACCATAGTGTCCAGACTGTGTCCAATGAGGCGCCCCGGCTGACTGTGCTCGCTCGGTCTGAGGCAGCGACCATGAGAAAAATAGGCCCACAATGAAGCCTGCACCACAATGTCATTTGATTTTGGTGACAGCGGCGGAACCGTTAGGTTTAGAAGGACAATTCAAACACAGGACTGTTCCTAAGGTCCTCCCGATCTGTGCAAGCCTAACCTTGACCGTGTGACATTAACCTTCACAGTTAAAAAAAACTAAATCACACAGATACACAACTTGGATGGAGGGACGTATTGGGGGTGCGTAAAGACTGACAGTGCCTCCAATAGTTAGCTTTGTTCGAGCTAAAAAGAACCGTCAGACCTAGAGTTCCGAAACTTTAGAAACCTGTTCTAGACCTCAGGTCGATGAGTGCGTGGTGAGTTAGGTGGCACTAGAAGGTTCTCGGACCGAGAAACAGCCTCGTACATTTGCAATGACTTCAATTCATTTTGACCATTACGAAAATGGCGACATTTAGAAATGTCCCAGAGACACAAGACTAGGTGCATTGTGACCCGTCTCGGCCCATAGAACCAGAACCCAACGTTTCTGTCCGATAGCTCATTCAAGGACCCCATAACTTAGTAATTGAAAAAGTGGATTTTTCAGCACCAATTAGGCTTTTACTCGGGACACCAAATGACCTATCGGGCGAGCAGGATTCGAAGGCTCGCCTCAGCTAGGCCTACACATAACACAAGAAATGGATCCGCAGCTAGAACGTAACCCCACGTGTTTTATGTTTTATGGTTTGAACCGGCATTGTGAATTTTGGGCCAGCTCTGAAGTATGTGATACTTGGCTCCTAAACGAGTTGGGAAAAGTGGGTTTGGTGTCAGTTTGTATCAGTTTTGGTGTCAGAATGATATCAAATTGACTGATGAATGGTGAATTGCAGGTGACTCTTGTCCATTTGCAATATGTTTAGCGGTGAGTACCATCACCAAAGCGACATTCTGAAATCAACCTAACTTGCGATGGAGAGGTACCAGAATCACTGCCCAGCCATCCCGAAAGGTTCATCGGGCCAGTCAATTTGGCATTCCTGCATGATTTTTATAGCATGACAAGGTGGTGATGGTGAATGCCCAGTTAACCATATTGCAAATGCACAGTGACTTTGCAAGAGTGAGAAACATCACCAAATGGATATTCTGGAATCAACCCTAACGAAGCGATGGAGAGGTACCAGAATCACTGCCCAGCCATCCCGAGTTCATCGGGCCAGTCAATTTGGCATTCCTGCACGATTTTCAGTGACTATGCAAAAGTGAGAAAACATTTGCAATATGTTTCAACAGTGAGGTACCATCACCAAAAGTGACATTCTGAAATAAACCCCAACGAGCGATGGAGAGGTGCAGATTCACTGCCCAGCCATCCCGAGTTCATCGGGCCAGTCAATTGGCATTCCTGCATGATTTTTATAGCATGACAAATTGGTGATGGTGAATGCCCAGTTAACCATATTGCAAATGCACAGTGACTTTGCAAGAGTGAGAAACATCACCAAATGGATATTCTGGAATCAACCCTAACGAGCGATGGAGAGGTACCAGAATCACTGCCCCAGCCATCCCGAGTTCATCGGGCCAGTCAATTTGGCATTCCTGCACGATTTTCAGTGACTATGCAAAAGTGAGAAAACATTTGCAATATGTTTTAACAGTGAGGTACCATCACCAAAAGTGACATTCTGAAATAAACCCTAACGAGCGATGGAGAGGTACCAGATTCACTGCCCAGCCATCCCGAGTTCATCGGGCCAGTCAATTTGGCATTCCTGCACGATTTTATAGCATGACAAATTGGTGATGGTGAAATGCCAGTTAACCATATTGCAAATGCACAGTGACTTTGAAAGAGTGAGAAACATTACCAAATGGACATTCTGAAATCAACACAAAAAATGGCATCACCATAGTGTCCAGACTGTGCCGAGTCAATGAGGCGCCCCGCTTGACGGCCAGCTCGCTCGGTCTGAGCGCAACGACCATGAGAAAAATAGGCCCACAATGAAGCCTGCACCACAATGTCATTTGATTTTGGGTGACAGCGGCGGAACCGCTAGGGTTTAGAAGGACAATTCAAACACAGGACTGTTCCTAAGGTCCTCCTGATCTGTGCAAGCCTAACCTTGACCGTGTGACATTAACCCTTCACAGTTAAAAAAAACTAAATCACACAGATACACAACTTGGATGGAGGGACGTATTGGGGTGCGTAAAGACTGACAGTGCCTCAATAGTTAGCTTTGTTCGAGCTAAAAAGAACCACCAGACCTAGAGTTCAAACTTTAGAAACCTGTTCTAGACCTCAGGTCGAGAAAGGGTGAGTTAGGTGGCACTAGAAGGTTCTCGGACCGAGAAACAGCCTCGTACATTTGCAATGACTTCAATTCATTTTGACCATTACGAAAATGGCGACATTTAGAAATGTCCCAGAGACACAAGACTAGGTGCATTGTGACCGTCTCGGCCCATAGAGACAGAACCCAACGTTTTCTGTCCGATAGCTCATTCAAGGACCCCATAGCAAGTAATTGAAAAAAGTGGATTTTCAGCACCAATAGGGCTTTACTCGGACACCAAATGACCTATCGAGCCAAACTTGGGATTCGGGTCGCCTCAGCTAGGCCTACACATAACACAAGAAATGGATCCGCAGCTAGAACGTAACCACGTGTTTTTATGTTTTTTTATGGTTTGAACCGAAGGCATTGTGAATTTTGGGCCAGCTCTGAAGTATGTGATACTTGGCTCCTAAACGAGTTGGGAAAAGTGGGTTTGGTGTCAGTTTGTATCAGTTTGGTGTCAGAATGATATCAAATTGACTGATGGACGGTGAATTGCAGGTGACTCTTGTCCATTGCAATATGTTTAAGCGGTGAGGTACCATCACCAAAAGCGACATTCTGAAATCAACCCTAACGAGCGTGGAGAGGTACCAGTATCACTGCCCAGCCATCCCGAGTTCATCGGGCTAGTCAATTTGGCATTCCTGCATGATTTTTATAGCATGACAAATTGGTGATGGTGAATGCCCAGTTAACCATATTGCAAATGCACAGTGACTTTGCAAAAGTGAGAAAACATAAACAAATGGACATGATGAAATCAACACCACGAGTGATTGAAAGGAACAACAATCACTGCCCGGCCATCCCGAGTTCATCAGGCCAGTCAATTTTGCATTTCTGCAGGATTTTTGAGCATGTCAAATTTCTTATGACATTTGGCCCCCACAAAACATATGCCTTATGCACAAGTACAAAAAAAATGATGATGATAAAATATGACTAAAGTATGTTGATACAGTTCTTATACGTGTGTAATTGACACAAAATTCTAAAGAATTTCGAAAACGGTCCAGAAAGCACTTTTTTGGGGTGTGTGAAGTTTTTATGAAATTTTGCAATTATTGACTTTTGACTTCTGACTTCCTATGAAATCATTTTGCAAATGGAGAAAACACATGCAATAATGCGCAAGTAAAAAAAAAAATTCTGATAATAAAATTGGACAAAAGTATATTCATACAGTTCTTACACATGTGTAATTGACAAAAAAAGCGAAAGAATTTCAAAAACGGTCCAGAAAGGACTTTTTTAGGGTGATAAGTTTTTGACAAAAAAATCAATTTTCAAAATTTGGCTTTTGGATGTTGACTTGGGGTCCATTTTCAATATGAAAAACCACGGTGGAGCGCACATGCCACCTGTTGGATTTTGAAGTGTTACAACTGGCAATTGCCATATGACATTTGAAATACATTTTGCATGAATCAACGCGATTTGGGTGGTATTGGCCATCGTGTACATGGTTTGCCCTATGCCAATGTTTTCCCATTCATTTTTGTCCATTTCAGGCGGGTATTCCCTTACATGCGGATAGAAATTAGGTAAAACTGATTTAAGTTTCCCTGCATTTAAGTCCACGGCCACTAGGAGCGCCGCCTCTGGATGAGCGTAATTTCTGTTAGTTTATGGCGGAATGCAGCTCATTGAGGTTTTAGTGCCAGCGTCGGTCTGTGGTGGTATGTAGATAGCTATGAAGAATACAGATGGAAACTCTCTTGGTAGTGTGGTCTACAGTTTATCATGAGATACTCTACCTCAGGGGAGCAAACCTTGAGACTTCCTTAGACATCTTGCAAGAGCTATTGTTTACATATATGCATAGGCCCCCGCCCTGTGTCTTACCAGAGGCTGCTGTTCTGTCCTGCTGATGGAGTGTATAACCCGCCAGCTGTATATTCTTAATGTTGTTGGTTAGCCACAAGTTGGTGGAACATAAGATATTACAGTTTTTAATGTCTCGTTAAGTAGGATATACGTGCTTTCAGTTTGTCCCATTTATTTTCCAGCGATTGAACATCAGCTAGCAGGATGGAAGGCAAGGGCAGATTAGCCACTCATCGCCTGATCCTCACAAGGCACCCAGGTCTCTTTCCACGAAATGTCTTTCTCCTTCTCAAGCGTATCACAGGGATACGGTAGGCCACACAAGCTCACAGCACTGGACCGCTGAGTGCTGAAGTGCGTAACGTGTACAAGTCATCTGTCCTCGGTTGCAACACTCACTACACAGTTCCAATCTGCTGCTGGAAGCAACGTCTCCACAAGAACTGTTTGTTGGGAGCTTCATGAAATCGGTTTCCATGGCAGAGCAGCCGCACACAAGCCTAAGATCACCTTTGCGCAATGCCAAGCGTCGGCTGGGGTGGTGTAAAGCTCACACCATTGGACTCTGGAGCAGTGGAAACGCTCTCTGGAGTGATGAATCACGCTTCACCATTTGGCAGTCCGACGGGCGATTCTAGGTTTGGTGGATGTTAGGAGAACCCTACCTGCCCCAATGCATAGTGCCAACTGTAAAGTTTGGTGGAGGAGGAATAATGGTCTGGGGCTGTTTTTCATGGTTCGGGCATAGTTCCAGTGAAGGGACATCTTAATGCTACAGCATATAATGACATTATAGATGATTCTGTGTTTCCAACTTTGTGGCAAAGTTTGGGAAGGCCCTTTCCTGTTTCAGTATGACAATGCCCCCGTGCACAAAGTGGGGTTCAGAAATGGTTTGTCAAGATCGGTGTGGAAGAACTTGACTGGCCTGCCAAAGCTCTGACCTCAACCCCATCGAACACCTTTGGGATGAATTGGAACGCCGACTGAGAGCCAGGTCTAATCGCCCAACATCAGTCCCTGACATCATTAATGCTCTTGTGGCTGAATGCCCACCAACAATGTTCCAACAAAGCCTTCCCAGAAGAGTGGTGGCTGTTATCGGAGCAAAGGGGGACAAACTCCATGTTAATGCCCATTATTTTGGAATGAGATGTTCGATGAGCAGGTGTCCACATACGTTTGGTCATGTAGTGTATGTATGTATACAGTATAACATGCTGATCCAAACATTTATCCTAGTGTTTATCACCAGTAATTTCTACCCATAACCTTTACATTACTAATATTAAACATTAAGTCATTGTACTGTTGGGTTAGTTAAAGGTGCATATCAAATAGGCTATGACAGAGAAGAGAAAATACATTGAGACAAAAAAAACATTCTTTATGATTATCTAATTAGCTTGCTAATCACCGAATGACTGTGATCTTAGATACACTTTGTCTTGATCAGGCAGTTGTTGTTGCTGCATTGGTGCTGCTGGGCAATTTCTCGTAGCACTTCTTCATCTCTTCATATTCCTCAGAGACATCTGCAAAGAAGCATTTTATTTTTATTTTATTTCACCTTTATTTAACCAGGTAGGCTAGTTGAGAACAAGTCTCAGTCTCCTTTGCAACTGCAACCTGGCCAAGATAAAGCAAAGCAGATCGACACATACACAACATAGAGTTACACATGGAATAAACAGACATACAATCAATAATACAGTAGAAAAATATATATACACCATGTGCAAATGAGGTAGGATACAAGAGGTAAGGCAATAAATAGACCATGGTGGCAAAGTAATTACAATATAGCAATTAAACACTGGAATGGTATATGTGCAGAAGACAAATGTGCAAGTAGAGATACTGGGGTGCTTTTTTAAAATACAGTATGGGGATGAGGTAGTTGGATGGGCTGTTTACAGATGGGCTATGTACAGGTGCAGTGATCTGAGAGCTGCTCTGACAGCTGGTGCCTAAAGCTAGTGAGGGAGATATGAGTGTCCAGCTTCAGTGATTTTTGCAGTTCGTTCCAGTCATTGGCAGCAGAGAACTTGAAGGAAAGGCGGCCATAGGAGGAATTGGCTTTGGGGGTGATCAGTGAGATATACCTGCTGGAGCGCGTGCTACAGATGGGTGCTGCTATGGTGACCAGTGAGCTGAGATAAGGTGGGGCTTTACATAGTAGAGACTTGTAGATGACCTGGAGCCAGTGGGTTTGGCAAAGAGTATGAAGTGAGGGCCAGCCAACGAGAGTGTACAGGTTGCAGTGGTGGGTAGTATATGGGGCTTTGGTGACAAAATGGATGGCACTGTGATAGACTGCATCCAATTTGTTCAGTAGAGTGTTGGAGGCTATTTTATAAATTACATTGCCGAAGTTGAGGATAGGTAGGAATGTCAGTTTTACGAGGTATGTTTGGCAGCATGAGTGAAGGATGCTTTTTCAAAATAGGAAGCCGATTCTAGATTACATTTTGGATTGGAGATGCTTAATGTGAGTCTGGAAGAAGAGTTTATGTTTATGATGTTGGACGGGCGGGCAAGTGCTGGCAGTGATCGGTTGAAGAGCATGCATTTCGTTTTACTTGCATTTAAGAGCAGTTTGAGGCCACGGAATGAGAGTTGTATGGCATTGAAGCTCGTCGGGAGGTTAGTAAACACAGTGTCCAAAGAAGGGCCAGAAGTATACAGAATGGTGTCGTCTGCGTAAAGGTGGATCAGAGATTCACCAGCAGCAAGAGCGACAACATTGATGTATACAGAGAAGAGAGTCGGCCCAAGAATTGAACCCTGTGTGTTTGCTGAAACTATACTTTCAGTTCCTGTTGATACTATGTTACAGTCTTCTGCTAGCACATGGTAGATATAGGAGGAAGAAGGATTGGGAAACTAACTGCAAATAACAATAAGCTGAACTCCGCCTAGCAGAGATATCTTTCTATTAGCAACTACTAAATATGAGCGTATATGGTATTAAAGATAAGGGACATCCCTGATCCTCAGTAGGGGATAAAAAGGGAAAACATTTTGTACTGAGTGTCTCGCTTGCAAATTACTGTAAGTGTATACTCCAGGTTGTAATCCTTATTAAACAAACTAACCTCTGATCAAAGAAGTGTCCTGTGGTCACTTATGTGCACATAGGGCAGAATTCCCTTACAATTCTCTGCCTAAATGACTACTGACCCATAGCACTCACTTCTGTAGCCAGTAAGTGCTTTGAAAGGCTGGTCGTGGCTCACATCAACACCATTATCCCAGAAACCCTAGATACACTCAATTTGCATATAGCCCCAACAGATCCACAGATGATGCAATCTCTATTGCACTCCACACTTCCCTTTCCCACCTGGACAAAAGGAACACCTATGTGAAAATGCTATTCATTGACTACTGTTCAGCATTCAACACCATAGTGCCCTCAAAGCTCATCACTAAGCTAAGGGCCTTGGGACTAAACACCTCCCTCTGCAACTGGATCCTAAACTTCTGACGGGCCAACCACAGGTGGTAAGGGTAGGTAACAACACTCCCGCCACGCTGATCCTCAACACCGGGACCCTTTAGGGAGTGCTTGCTCAGTCCCCTCCTGTACTCCCTGTTCACTCATGACTGCATGGCCAGGCATGACTCCAAAACCATCATCAAGTTTGCTGATGACACAACAGCAGTAGGCCTGATCACCTACAAAGACAAGACAGCCTATAGGGACGAGGTCAGAGACCTGGCCGTGTGGTGCCAGGACAACAACCTCTCCCTCAACATGATCACGACAAAGGAGATGCTTGTGGACTACAGGAAAATTGAGAACCGAGCACACCCCCATTCTCATCGATGGGGCTGTAGTGGAGCAGGTTGAGAGCTTCAAGTTCCTTGGTGTCCACATCAACAACAAACTATCATGGTCCAAACACACCAAGACAGTCTTGAAGAGGGCACAAGAAAACCTATTCCCCTTCAGGAGACTTAAAAGATTTGGCATGGGTCCTCAGATCTTCAAAAAGTTCTACAGCTGCACCATCAAGAGCTGGTTGCATCACTGCTTGGTATGGCAACTGCTCTGCCTCCAACCGCAAGGCTCTACAGAGGGTAGTGGCACTACAGAGGCACTACAGAGGGTAGTGGCACTACAGAGGGTAGTGCGTACGGCCCAGTACATCACCCCGGGTCCAAGCTTCCTGGAACCCTATACCAGGCGGTGTTAGAGGAAGGCCCTAAAAATGGTCAAAGACTCCAGCTACACTAGTCATAGACTGTTCTCTCTGCTACCGCACAGCAAGCGGTTCCGGAGCGCCCCAGTCTAGTTCCAAAATACTTTTTAATAGCTTCTACCCCCAAGCCATAAGACTCCTGAACAGCTAATCAAATGGCTACCCAGACTATTGTCCCCACCCCTATTTTGCACTGCTGCTACTCTCTGTTTATTTATGCGTAGTCACTTTAACTCTGCTGACATGTACAGATTACTTGTAGTTTTTCATGTTGTTTGTCAGTAATTTTTGTAATGGCTTGGTGCTGCCTATCTTGGCCAAGAACGCTCTTGAAAAAGAGATTTTAAATCTCAATGAGCCCTTCCGGGTTAAATAAAGGTTATATAAAATAAATAAATAAAACATTTCACTGTAAGGTCTACCTGTTGTATTCGGCACAAATGACAAATAAAGTTTTATTTGATTTAGTATATTCCTCACCGTGAAAACAGTTGATGGGACTGTAAAACTGGTCATTTAGCTAATAATCATTGGTAGTGATAGGCGAAACCATTCTATTTAAATAGTTCATGGCCAAATCAACTAAAATCCATTGAAATCAACTCGATATACGGTTTGACCTTACTTAAAGGTGATTTGGCCATTTTAAAAGGTTTGTTTATATTTAGAACAGATTTGTAATATTTGTAAACATCACTTACTCATTCTGCTACTAATTCAAGCTACTAATTCAAGCTAATTTAATTCCTGCTGCCACTTATTTGAAGAAAAAAAGAACTTGCAAATCTCTTACATTTTTATCTCATTTGCAGTAATGTTAACATTCAATTATCACCTTACAAGATCTGAATAAAACACATTTTTACCCCCAATTAATATCATTTATTGTAATGCTGCTACTTATTTAAAGCCATTTCAGGCATTTCTAAGCAGTTTTTATGAAACCTATTTCATGAGGAAATTGAAATGACAAATTAATTGTCTTTCCTAATAAATGAGCCCATTGATCAACTAAGAGTTTACCGTGAAATGTTTGTAAAGTTCAAACAAAAATATGCTGATACTTTACCCTCTAAGGCAATCTTCTACAAATGTATTATGTGCTACTTACTCGCCTCTCTACAGCAAGCAAACATACTGAACAATGTGGTGTTGGATAAAGGAGTACAACAGGATGGGTGTTGCCGCTCTTTGACTTGTTCTGACTGGTTTTCATATTCAAGCTACAAAAAACACCTCAGTTAACCCTAATTTCCCTCTATAAAATAGAATGACTTTGCTCAGTATATTACTGTGATTGAACAATAGTGCTTAAACTAATTTAAACTAATAAAATCCAGTCATGCAATAACGTTGGCTTTATTCAACTACACAATTTCTTGGCTGTAACATGTTCATGTAAAAAATGTAATGTTTCAAGCTAATGGTTTTAGCAGCAATTTTTCTTCTTTCTGATCATTTAAGAAAATAGCTTTCTTTGCATCTTTGTTGGTTTTTTTGCATTTTATGTTTTTAAACATAATAATAATAAGTGTTGCCAAAACTGCAAAACTGCTAAACTTATTTGGCAGTTTTCTACTTTGGTAGGGAAAAAATGACATGATACTAAACAATTATACCACACCGGCACCATTATAGATAGTATATTAAAATAGTTAAGTATATTTTATTCAATTTCCGTTATCATACTGTATCTGTAATTAGTGTATCTATTCTAAATACATGGGTAATAAGAAGCTCTGACGGTCAGATGTGGAAATTAGTGCAGAAACTTTGGAGGCCACTTTCTCAAATTCTAGTATGCAGTTAGTTGTGTATTAACATTCAGAGGGATAAAGTCCACAGACAAATGTTGAAATACAGGAGAAGATAAACATGAAACTGGACATGAAGTTATGAGGATGTAGAAGTGAACATAGTTTTTACAAACACAATGTAATAACACACTTTTCATAACTTAACAAGAAGAAGAGAACCTTTGGGATCAACATTTTCAATACAGTGTTTATTTCCAGTCTTGTGAAATGTTGAGCATGGACAACATTTCCATTAACAACAGTTGCAAACATACAGTAACTACTGTAAGAAATATAATAACAAAGAAACAAGTTGTTTCAAGTAAAGAGTCACATCCTAATGTACGTACTAATCAGTCACACCTGACCTTTAAACTCTGTCATATAAAATACAGTGGACCAAAACACTGTTTTTACAATCATGTTGGAATAGTGGAGCACCTACTGTGTAAGGGAGCACCAGTTGAGGCTTGTTCTCTGTCACAACTGAATTCAGCATTATTTGGTTGGATTTATTTGTTCATAAAAAGTCTGAAATGGTCTAAAGAATGTAAGGTCCAGTCACCAGGTGGGTTTTAGTATTAAACGTCATTATTAACTGGGCGTGAGAAAATTTAAAAAACATGTATACGTTTCATAAAAGTGAAAATCATGGTGGATAGAAAATGAATCGACCTCCTCATTCTGAGACCACACCTAAGCACAGTTGTCTATTTAAATACTTGTCTTTTCACAGACTTAAACCCTTTTGAAGACTTTATGCAAAAAAACACAGGTGTTTTTGAATGATTCCCATTCAAGAGCATTGGTGGAAGTTTTGGGGATATTGGTTTCTCAATGGGTCAGTGTAGTTTCATTTCAATCTGCTCTCTCCACAAAGGTTACATGCGAGCATATTCAGAAATTACATGATCTAAATTTGCTTTACTTCCCCTTGAGTTTGTTTAAATAATTTCCCCATGGACAGTCTGGTTCTCTTTATCTGACATACTACCCTTCTTAATACTGTCAGAGATAGTTGTATTGAGAGAGAGAGAGAGAGAGCCTATTCTGGCTCTAACCAGAATAGGTATCATCATCTAGGCAGCAAGCGATGTTCAGGTGTGTTGGACCGGAAAGTTAGTGAATTCTTAAACTGTCTATAGTGGAATTGACACACCGGTGCGTTAACCTAATGAACATTTTTTAAATCCCATCAAAGTCCATCAGTTTAAGCTGGAGATATGTCTCAATCCACCACTTCCGCATCTGCGGTGAAAGGTGTCAGAGCTAGAGAGATGTTTGTCAGACCATGAGACATCCGAAAATCTGTGTTTTCTGAAAACTTCTGTAGTGTCAGAAGATTTTAGCCACCACAGAGTATTATGACCACTCTATGGAAAGGGGAGACTCTCATGAATACGATTTTCTCTATGACCTTCACAAGTGTCACAGGACTCATCTATAGGTAACCGCAAATTATGTAAAAAAATAAATATATATATATATATATATATATACACACACTACCGTTCAAAAGTTTGGGGTCACTAAGAAATGTCCTTGTTTTTGTTAATTAAAATAACATCAAATTGATCAGAAATACAGTGTATACTTTGTTAATGTTGTAAATGACTATTGTAGCTGGAAACGGCTGGATTTTCTTGGAATATCTACATAGGCGTACAGGAGGCCCATTATCAGCAACCATCACTCCTGTGATCCAATGGCACGTTGTGTTAGCTAATCCAAGTTTATCATTTTAAAATGCTAATTGATCATTAGAAAAACCCTTTTGCCACAAGTACATTAGAGTGTCTGGTTTGATAAACAGTACTATGATAGTACTTTGATAAACTGTACTATGTACAGAAAACCCAGCCTAAAACCCCAAACAGCAAGCAATGCAGGTGTAGAAGCACGTTAGCTAGGAAAACCTCCTAGAAGGGAGAAACCTAGGAAGAACCCAGAGAGGACCCAGGGTATGTGGAGTGGCCAGTCCTCTTCTGGCTGTGCAGTGGAGATTATAACAGAACATGGCCAAGATGTTCAAATGTTCATAAATGACCAGCGGGGTCAAATAACATGTCTGGGACAGTGCACAGGTCAGGATTCCATAGGCAGGCAGAACAGTTGTCCAGTGCAGTTTTGTGGACAGAGCGTGTATTCATATGTGTGTGTATTCAGTGTGTATTCTTATGTATTTTGGATGGGAAGTATGTACATTTACAGTAACATTTCTAATCCCATTCTTCTACCAATGGCAGCAGCAGCTTCCCACTGATGAATGTGATGACCTGGGCTGGTCCTCGACCGCTGGACAAAGGGCAACAAGCGTCCCTCTTCCAGAGCAGGATGTCAGAATACTACAGTCACTAGGCTCCTAATCTGGGTATTGGAGTGTTGGGAGATAAGACTGACAGCAAGTCTATGATGATTTAAAGTTAAAGATGTTATGGTCTTGTGTTTGTGCTAACATTCCACTACTTGACACTTCTTGTCATGCCAAACAGTCTGGCATGACAAAATCAATCAAAATCAAAAATATGTTTATTCGTCATGTGCACCGGATACATTGTGAGTGTGTGTGTGTGTGTGTGTGTGTGTGTGTAAATTAATGAGTGTGGGTTTGCGTGCGTCTGTGTGGGTGGAATATGTGGGAGTGCTGTGTGTAGACAGCCAGTGATTGCAGGTAGACGGTCATTGATAAGCTGTTCAGCAGTTTTAATGCTTCAGAGCTCAACCCCAGTGATGAACGGTGCAGACTTCACCACCACCCAGTCTTGTGGTGGAGGGCGGTGCAGCTGCGTACCAGGCGGTGATACAGCCAGTCAGTATGCAGCTCAATGGTACATCTGTAGAAACTGGTGGCAAGTCTTTTCAGCTACCTGAGAAAGGACAGGCTCTGACGTGCCTTCTTGATAAATGCACCAAGGGAGTGGCATGTTACCACAAACACACCAGATTCCTTCAGGCTAGTAGTGTGTCTAGTGTTTACAGTCATTTGTAACAATGTTAATTTTTAAATGTCTTTTGTCTTCGTAATTACATTCTTTCTCTGTAATAGGGTAAGTGCATTTCCTCATTATTCTCATTTACTTCTATTCATGTAGTGAATATAAATTACTATTTTAATGTTGAAATGTTGACATTTAACACCCTTCAGTTTGTACAAATGTGTTGAACCAGAAGGGGTGCAGAGTCATGTTATTAATAGTCAGATTGTATGTTTCTGACTGGCTACTCTGTTCTCTGGTGGTACTGTAGTCACACAGGTCCAGCCACCACAGAGATAGAAGGAAAATGCTTATCATAGAGGACAAACTTTAACCTTGTGATGTTCCAGTTGTTGCTGTTACCAAAGTTTCCATTCTATTTCTCTGAAATGTTGCCTTACTCTACTTCTGGAATAGCAAGCCTCTATGAAACGTGTAGTCAGAACATATATGCAATTTTGTGTGTTGTCATATATTTTTCTGTTTAATTAATTGGTCTGAATTTTCATATCTTATCGAAAGTCCTTTATTACACAGATGTTTACTAAGTTTATCTGTTTTTGATTGGATGCATATTATTTGAGCTACTACAGTTTGTTAATAATGTGTTGGTTTATTTTTAATTAATTCAAAGGATTGATGAGGTTTTGTTTATGCTTATTGATTAATCCTTTATACATGTTTTTATGCAGAAATAATAGCTGGATGTGTTTCTTTCCAATTGGACAATTTAACTAAAATGTGTCAATGTGATGTTGTTATAACCTAATAGTTATATTTAGTCATTTTGTAATTTGATTATTGTTTTGTCCATTGTGGGGGAAAGAGGATGTTTGAAAATCACGTCCTGTTATGGGTTCATTTCTCAATAAATAATGACTATAAATAGTTATGGTGTGGCGATTCCCTTCACATGAAACAACATGGTGTGGTGTTTAGGGGAGGCTGCGAATTCCAAATATCATGGGTCTTATTACAATAAATACATCATGCTAAATGTATATTATCAGCGTGTAACACTGCCATGCTACACCACCCCAGGTTTAAACAGGAACATAAGGAGCTCTGCCTAACATTATACACAGGCTCTAACAATCCAGGTTGAGCTGACAAATGTGGAAATGAGCAAAACCATCACCAGGTAACAGTACGAGTATCTATTTTCTCTGTTCTTAGAGTTAGAAAAAGACAAGGCGCACTCAACATGTAGATTAATGAACCAGATGGACAAACATCTCTAACGTTCATCATCAACAGGGATATATACTTACAACTAGAAAGGACAGGAGAAAGTCAGGGGGAAACTGGGCATCAAACTATAAACTATTCTTCAAAAACTGGGTCAAACATAGATGTCAAATCAAAACCAGTAGCTCTATTTTCCCTCATCTGCTCCTTCCTCTGGCAATACACCCAGGTCTCATCACACCTGATATTAATGAACTTTATCAGCCAATGAGAAGGTTACACAGCAAGCATGGAAAATAGTGCCAAGGGCTTTGTCAACCATGTTACAAATGTACAAAATAAAGCACTTTTTGTATGTAATAACACTCACATTTCAAAGAGAAAGCAGCAACACCACACAACTACAACATCAACCTACAGGAGTGCCATATGTATAATGTTGCCGTAACCTAGTGCTTTTAAACAGGTTTACATGAGCATGAATTCAAGTCATGGTTTTCGTTATTGTCTTTGTGGTTAGTGTTGGCTGAGCTGGTTCAGAAAAGGCTTGAGGTCCACACAGTGTACCTGAAGCTGATAGGTTACTTTGGTTTCCATTTCATGTTTTCTCACATCGACCAATAGATAACTAGGTCTCGCTCATTTAAAAGAATGCTGCTACAGTGGGGCCATGTATTTTGTTTCTGGTGTCCTTTGACAGCTCTTTGGTCTTGGCCATAGTGGAGTTTGGAGTGTGACTGTTTGAGGTTGTGGACAGGTGTCTTTTATACTGATAACAAGTTCAAACAGGTGCCATTAATACAGGTAACGAGTGGAGGACAGAGGAGCCTCTTAAAGAAGACGTTACAGGTCTGTGAGAGCCAGAAATCTTGCTTGTTTGTAGGTGACCAAATACTTATTTTCCACCATAATTTGCAAATAAATTCATAGAAAATCCTACAAATGTGATTTTCTCGATTATTTTCTTCTCATTTTGTCTGTCATAGTTGAAGTGTACCTATGATGAAAATTACAGGCCTCTCATCTTTTTAAGTGGGAGAACTTGCACAATTGGTGGCTGACTAAATACTTTTTTTGCCCCACTGTATTTGGCTAAGGTGTATGTTAACTTCCGACTTCAACTGTATAAAGAAGCAAAAAATACGAGAGAAAAACATAAAACAAGAATTATTTGTCCTGTCTGCCCTGTCTGTCCCATCTCCCCTTCTCAGTAGATGCGACCCATTCCTATTCCTCCTCCCTCCCTCCCTCCCCCCAGAGAGGGGATGAGAGGAAGAGGCGGGTCCTTCGGAAAATATTCAGACCACTTGACTTTTTCCACATTTTGTTACATTTTTGTCCTCAGCAATATACACACAATACCCCATGATGATGATGCGAAAACAGGTTTTTAGAAATTTCAGGTTTTTAGAAATGTATTAAAAATAAAAAACAGATACCTCATTTACATAAGTATTCAGATCCTTTGCTATTAGATTCAAAATTGAGCTCAGGTGCATCCTGTTCCCATTGATCATCCTTGAGATGTTTCTACAACTTGATGGTAGTCCACCTGTGGTAAATTAAATTGATTGGACATGATTTGAAAAGGCACACACCTGTCTATATAAGGTCCCACAGTTGACAGTGCATCTCAGAGCAAAAACCAAGCCATAAGGTCGAAGGAATTGTCCATAGAGCGCCGAGACAGGATTGTGTCAAGGCACAGATCTGAGGAAGGGTAACAAAATATTTCTGCAGCATTGAAGGTCCCCAAGAACACAGTGGCCTCCATAATTCTTAAATGGAAGAAGTTTAGAACCACAAGACTCTTCCTAGAGCTGGCCGCCTGGCCAAACTGAGCAATCTGGGGAGAAGGGCCTTGGTCAGGGAGGTGACCAAGAACCCGATGATCACTCTGACAGAGCTCCAGAGTTCCTCTGTGGAGTTGGGAAAACCTTCCTGAAGGACAACCATCTCTGCAGCACTCCACCAATCAGGCCTTGATGGTAGAGTGGCCAGACGGAAGACACTCCTCAGTAAAAGGCACATGACAGCCCGCTCGAATTTGCCAAAAGGCTCCCAAAGACTCTCAGACCACGAGAAACACGATTCTCTGGTCTGAAGAAACCAAGATTGAACTTTTTGGCCTGAATGCCAAGTGTCATGTCTGGAGGAAACCTAGCACCATCCCTATAGTGAAGCATGGTGGTGGCAGCATCATACTGTGGGGATGTTTTTCAGCATCAGGGACTGGGAGACCAGCAAGGATCGAGGGAAAGCACAGTCCTCTCTGAGTGCACGAATCAGTATGCCTACCTTCCTAAGTCCAGCACTACTATCACCCTTATGAAAGCCACACACTTCTGGCTGACAGCTACAGACTCCAGAAAACCAACAATGGTGAGGGTGTTACTTGCTGACATATCCAATGCCTTTGATCGAGTAGATCAGGCAAAGCTCCTGCAACGTCTGTCTGACATTAAACTGTGCCCAAAGGTGAATAGCCTGGCTCCACAAATACACCACAGGAAGAAGACAGAGGGTGATGGCGAATGGAACATTTATGCCCCTCACCATATCTGTTTCTCCTTCACATGTCCACCTGACAAGTTGTCTTCAGTGACACTCTGGACACTGGGCATGCAGACGTTGTAGAGCTGTCCCAAGCCATACCACTAACCAGTTTCCAAGAGGACACGTCAATGGTCTTGGAGATAAAGCAGCTGGAAGAGTGGGCCACATCCAGCAACATGCTACTGAGTAAGAAAAAGTCTGTGGAAATTCGGATATGTTTTTCAAGAGACCCTCCACAACCTGCACCACTCATCCTAGGGGGACAGGAAGTACCAGTGTTAACAACAACCAAGTGTCTTGGTTTTCATCTAGACTAACCTCAGTGGTGACACATATGTGGACCAGTCATTGAGGAAGGCCTAAAATGCCTGCACGTTTTGACTGTTCTTGACAGAGATGGCCCACCCACTGAAGATCTGGTCCCAGTATACACTACACGGGTCAAGCCTGGTTTGGAATACGGTGGAGTGCTGAATATAAACATCATGACAAAACATTTAACTGCATGTTGTGTAGAGGCAAAACTCACAATTCCAGATTCATACTATACTACATGTCAAACTATATACTTTCTACAGCCCAGCTTAAGCTGGTACTTATCTGGTGTTTAATTAACTAAGAAACTAGCAAACAATAGTTGTGGTACTTACTGTACCTCAAATAATTAGGCAAAATGAAATAACAGGTACCAAATGTTACATGGTGAACATTTAAGCTTATGTCAATGCTTCTTTTCAGATGTCTCTGAGGAATATGAAGAGATGAAGAAGTGCTATGAGAAACTGCCCAGCAGCACCAATGCAGCAACAACAACTGCCTGATCAAGAAAAGCCTGTCAAAGAGCACAGTTAATCTGGGATTTGCAGGCTAATTAGATAATCATAATAAGGTTTTTTGTCTCAATATATTTTCTCTTCTCTATCACAGCCTATTTGATATGCACCACTAACTAACCAAGCAGTACCACTGTATGCCTGTATGTTTAACATTAGTATTGTAAAGGTTATGGGTAGGAGTTACTGGGCTCCTGAGTGGTGCAGCGCTCTAAGGCACTGCATCTCAGTGCAAGAGGCGTGACTACAGTCCCTGGTTTGAATCCAGGCTGTAGTCACATCCGGCCGTCATTGGGAGTCCCATAGGGCGGCGCACAATTGGCCCAGTGTCACCCGGTTTTGGCCCGGAGTAGGCCGTCAATGTAAATAAGAATTTATTCCTAACTGACTTGCCTAGTTAAATATATATATATATATATGTGTGTGTACTAGATAATGATAAACGTTTGGATCAGCATGTTATCTTGTATATTTGCTTAGAATGTAAACTTTGTTATAGAGCAGTATTTCTGTCACGTTCTGACCATCGTTCATGTGCGTTTTCCTTGTTTTAGTGTTGGTCAGGACGTGAGCTGGGTGGGCATTCTATGTTGTGTGTCTGGTTTGTCCATTCCTATGTTAGGCCTGATATGGTTCTCAGAGGCAGGTGTTAGTCATTGTCTCTGATTGGGAACCATATTTAGGTAGCCTGGGTTTCACTGTGTGTTTGTGGGTGATTGTTCCTGTCTCTGTGTTTTGCACCAGATAGGGCTTGAATCAATATAACAACGCGCGTTTTGGTCCTCCTCTACCTCACCACAGGAAAACCCTTACAGAATCACCCACCAACCAAGGACCAAGCGACGTGGTAAACGGAGGCAGCAGGAGAAGCGACAGGTGCAGCAGGAGCAACAGCAGCAGGAGAAGCAACAGAAGCAGCAGCAGGAGAAGCAGCAGGAGCAGCAGCAGCAACAGCAGCAGCAGTGGGAGAGGCTGCACTATTTGGAAGAATGGACTTGGGAGGAGATCCATGACGGGAAAGGACCCTGGGCAGAGCCAGGGGAATATTGCCGCCCCAAAGCCGAGCTGGAGGCAGCGAAAGCAGAGAGGCGGCATTATGAGGAGGTAGCACGGCAGAGCGGCTGGAAGCCCGAGAGGTACCCCCAAACATTTCTTGGGGGGGGGGGGGGGGCACAGGGAGAGTGTGGGAGAGTTTGCACCAGATAGGGCTGTTTTTGGTTTTCCACGTTTGTTGGTTTGTAGTGTTCATGTTTATCTGTTTTAATTAAACATGAATCAATATAACCATGCCGCGTTTTGGTCCTCCTCTACCTCACCACAGGAAAACCCTTACAATTTCTCAATCTAATTTGTACTGAAAAGCCCATCGTTCTCATGCCTAAGGAAGCGCTTCCCAGTCACCTGTCAGAAACAAAGAGCCCTGTGCTGGTCCATCAACTGGATTTGACAAATGTTTAACACCGTTCTACTGGAATTGTTTTGTATTTTTTACATAAATACTGTAGCCCTTTTCCATGAATATGGATAGGTACTGTATCTTTGTGATTTGTAACAATGTATGACATAATAATACATCTCTTTAGTCTGTAATATATTACTGCACTCTACAACAGCATGGTGTGTTTTCTATTGATCATTCATTTCTGCTCACTGAATGTCATCTCTATCTCAGTTTGAAATGTCATGATTTTCCCGCAAAAATAATTAGTTCCACGGAATATATTCACTTACATGAATATAACACAGACATTCAAATATCAATATTTAATATCATTGGTAATTTGGAAATAAATACATCAAGCAAAGGCTGTAAACAGGACAAAATTACAAAATGTTTTGTATTCAATACACAAATTGCTAATTATATTAATCAAAGCCAGTCAAAAACAACAATCTGTCAATGCTACAAAAGGCCATGTATGGTGGTGTAGTGCTGCTTAAGCAGTTATTAATATACAAATCCCCCTAGCAACTGACTCAGGGTCAGTATCCAACTCTTTCACAGAGTGACACATAATGACATCTTAGTGTATGCTGTTTCCCACTCAGGATTGCCCTAGGTCGGATACATCAGCCCCTAGGTGGGGTACATCAGCCCCTAGGTGGGGTACATCAGCCCCTAGGTGGGGTACATCAGCCCCTAGGTGGGGTACATCAGCCCCTAGGTGGGGTACATCAGCCCCTAGGTGGGGTACATCAGCCCCTAGGTGGGGTACATCAGCCCCTAGGTGGGATACATCAGCCCCTAGGAGGGATACATCAGCCCCTAGGTGGGATACATCAGCCCCTAGGTGGGGTACATCAGCCCCTAGGTGGGGTACATCAGCCCCTAGGGGGGTACATCAGCCCCTAGGGGGGTACATCAGCCCCTAGGTCGAATACATCAGCCCCTAGGTGGGGTACATCAGCCCCTAGGTGGGGTACATCAGCCCCTAGGTGGGGTACATCAGCCCCTAGGTGGGGTACATCAGCCCCTAGGTCTGATACATCAGCCCCTAGGTCTGGTACATCAGCCACTAGGAGGGATACATCAGCCACTAGGAGGGATACATCAGCCCCTAGGTGGGATACATCAGCCCCTAGGTCGGATACATCAGCCCCTAGGTGGGATACATCAGCCCCTAGGTGGGGTACATCAGCCCCTAGGTGGGTACATCAGCCCTCAGGGGGCAAGACAGCCCTAGGTGGGGTACATCAGGCCCCTAGGTGGGGTACATCAGCCCCTAGGTGGGGTACATCAGCCCCTAGGTGGGGGTACATCAGCCCTTGGTGGGTAAGTACATCAGCCCTAGGTGGGGAAAGACTTCCTGGCTAACGCTCTTGTACGTACCACAAGCTCTCCCTCTCACTTTCTACCACGTGGCCTGTGTATCAGCCAGCCTACAAGACTGCTTTGAGATAAGGATGTTATAGTTACTGCACAATTGAGAGCATTGGTCTTAATTTTAAATGTTTTCTCTGTAAATCCTCTCATATACACTGGCAGCTTTCAGATATCGTGAGTCATGTTGTATGCAAAGGTGCCACATTTCTGTGTGTAGATATTCTAATCTGAAGGATCTCCAAAGACATAGGCTTGTCTGTCAGCGACAGCTCTAACATGCAGGTTAACAGACCATCTGAAACCAAGGCATGGTTCTATTTATACAGTGTAAAATAAATATGGAAATAGTACATTCAATATTACATTATCATTAATTTGGCATTGACGTTTTCAGCAGAAACACATTAATGTATTAAAACGGCACACACCACACACAAACCTCTTTGAAATGTTACAGACTTCACACAGGGCAGAGATTGATAAAAGCCTTGTTCAGCACCATGAAACAGATCGAGAGAGCACATCAACTGTTAATTATATTAGAAATAAATACACTTTTTACATGACAACTATCTATGTGACTACCAGGGTCATTTGACATTGTAAAGGCTATAATAGCAAAGACAAAGCTAGGGATCACATGATTATGAAGAGTGAAGAATACGCTTGTGTGCATGTGCTCGTGCATCCTTGGTGGCTACGTCCTTGCAATAGCTGTGTGTGGTTGGTGTGAGCATGTGGGTGTGTGAGCATGTGGGTGTGTGTGTGCGTGTGCGTGTGTGTGTGCGTGTGCGTGTGCGCGTGTGTGTGTGCGTGTGTGTGTGAGCAAGAAAGAGAAAAGGGGCAGTTATAAGGGGCATGTAAAGGCATTTCTCAGGACCAGTAGAAGAGTGTTCACTTATCTTCCTTCATGGGAAACAATGACCTCTATCTCTACATTGTGTCTGTATCTGGAAAAAAACACAAGTGTGTTTTGCTGCACACAAAACTCATTGTCTTACGTCAGATGGAGCGTTGACTACGTTGAGGTTATGAGTGAAGGAGTGGCACCACCTGTCAGAAGACAATCCATTCCCCTAACTAACAGTGTCAGAAGACAATCCACTCCCCTGACCAACGGTGTCAGAAGACAATCCACACCCCTGACTAACAGTGTCAGAAGACAATCTACACCCCTGACTAACAGTGTCAGAAGACAATCTACACCCCTGACTAACAGTGTCAGAAGACAATCTACACCCCTGACTAACAGTGTCAGAAGACAATCTACACCCCTGACTAACA
>NW_027011027.1:0-26817 GCF_036934945.1 Oncorhynchus masou masou | reverse complement strand
AATTTCGGGATGTTCGCTACCTGCAAATAGCATATCGTCCAAAACCAGCAGATTGTTTTTATGAGGAGGAGAAGTTCATCATCAGACAGGGATTCAGGTTTTCCTTCAACAAACTTGATTTTTATTGTCTTCAATAATTCATCATACAGAGGTTGATAACATGAATAACACCACACAATATTATCCGGCTTTTGAGATAACACATGTTCAGAATTCTCTAAAATACTTTTTACAAAGCAAGTTTTACCACTATTTGATGGGCCTGTGATTCAGGCTGAAAATGGCAGTTGCAAACGGGGGTCAAAATCAGCTACAACAGTCATTATATCTTAAGCTTTAAGACACACTGGGGGGGCTTGTAGCATAAGTCAGTAGCCAAAGGGCAACGTGGTCCCGTCAGGCAATAGCAGTCTCTTGTCATAGACTACCCTGAATCTTTTAGTAAGTGGGGTGTTCCTTAGATGGAAGCCCTTTTTATCCCTAACAATTTTTTTGTAGGAGCTCAAAATCTCCAAGTCACTATTCCTGTTGTTTATGAAACCCTCGACCAAGCGTGTGATTGATTCCAAGTTTACACGCGGGGCATTTTCATAGTTTTGAGTCACGCCTTTGGCTTTCAACACCACGTGATTGTCTTTAGTCCTAAAAGCATAGCTTTCGGGTCCACATGAGGACCATTCTGTGATATGGTCACCCTCTTCAAGTTCACTCGTTAAACCACCCAGATAGTCGCCAAGTGGGGGGTTCCAATCACCCTGTTTGCTTACATAGACCACAGAGTCTGTGTCGTGGTAAAGAACCCGCCTCTGAAGCTGTTCCATGAGGGTGTACAGTTCAAGTCGGCAATAGGCCGTGGTAAATGCTGCAATAAACACACTTACATTACCCGGGGGTAGAACCCACTTCTGGTTGCGCCTCCATTGCACCAGGGCAATGTCTTGACTCAAGAATGAAAAATGTGAAATTTCGTATTCGTCCGAAAAAACTAATTAAAAAAATTATTTGGGGTCTTTAATGATCGACGTTGTTAACATATTGCATATCTGCGATAATTTGCCCCAAAGTGAGTTGCCCATCTCTAGAGCCTTAGAGAATTCAACTGTGACCCATACACCTGTCAAGGCTCTTTCTTGAGTGATCACAAAGGTTTTGCTGGTTGTTGTTTTCACTGCAGGTGCGACAAAGGGGAAAGAAAAGTTTTCCTTGAGGGCCCCTGTAAGTAAACACTGGTATAAACAAACCCCTAGGAGGGTAGATAGTTGCTTTGATCAGACCAAAATAGTTTTGGGGTAAGTCAAAGTCGCGGTGAATAATTTCCGGATGCCCCATAGGATAGCATGAGGAACTCATTACATGAGGATAAAGGGATGTAAAATCTACATATCCTATTGTCTCGTTGGGTTGCGCTACATACCGCAATGTCAAAGCATTGGTACGGCCTCCATACAAGGCCTGTCGTGGTTCCAGGGGTTCTAGTGTGTCATAGCTGGAAAGGAAGGCTTGAACATGAGGATCAGACTTTTTGAGGGCGGTCCATTCGTGCTCCCACAAAACCACAACTTTTAACCTGTAAGTAGCCTTGAAAGAATCCTATTTGTCTTGAAACTCTTGATACATTTCCACAAAAGTCTTTTGGGTTAGGACACACATGGCCTGGGGCACAAAGCAAGATTTATAACCGTGGAAGAAACAACCGTTGTACTCATACGATAGGTGTTCATGCACGCTGATGCAATAGTTGTACAACTCCAGGGGTCAATGCCTGCATCTTTGATTACCTCTTCTCTGAATCTGAGGCATCAATCACCAAGTATAACCACATCATTGTCACAGTATGATTCCATCTCTTTATGGAAATCAAATGGGCCATGTCTTACTGTCTTGTACCATGTCATGAATCTCTCACGCTCTTTGGGAGACATTTGATCACACCCGTACATTTCGGGGCAGGGATAAGATCCAATATAATGTAGATTCTCCTCAGATGTGAAGAAGTGCGGGGAACCAGCCTTTCACAGAGTTTTCAAAACCCAAGGCCTCTGGCATTTGAGACAATCTCATGGGTAAGAAGCTTAAACTGTCAATCTATCTCTGGTTGAAGGCGGGGTCTACAAAACACAAAATTGTACTACCTTGAGCTATGACACTGGGTGCCACGCCTTGCTGTATCAAGGGGTTCAGAAGAAGGTCATAGGCTCAAGCATTGTGTGCTATAAACGTGAAGTTTCTGTATTGGGGTTTTCTACAGTGTTTTAGAAAGAACAGTGCACAATTGGGTCCCTCAGACGACCACTTTTCACCTTTGAAAGTCATGGTAGATACAAAAATAGGCAAATGAACCCCTGATTGCTGATTTGTCTCAAAATCATATAACACTTTATTTCTCTGAATGTTCAACTACAGCCACAGGCTGAATATTCTTGAACCACTTCAGTGTATCTGCTTTTCAAAGGCCCTTTCCAGATTGAGCAATGTATGATTCCACACACATGCGGTTTAGGGCTATCTATTTTAAGGTTGTAATTACAATGGCATTTTGGGCATTTCTTGTTAATGTCACAACTGCTTACAGATTTACAGGCCTTGGGGTGCCATGTTTCAATTTTGTGTTTTTCGTAACAGTAGGTCGAACGACATGTGCGGTGGCAATCCTCACAGGGTGTCAAGTGTAAGGGTTGCATAGGACAATTTTTATCCAGACATACTGAACAGTTATAACGGCATGAGTGCCCCCCCCCCCCCCCCCCCCCCCCCCATTCGGGTGTAGCCGGTATGGCAGGATGGACACACATATGGTGCGCCTAAAAACGCTGTGATGTTCGTAATGTTCGTTTTGCACGTAAAAGTACAGAGTCTGAGGGTGAGGTTGGGGGTTGTTTTGGAATTTCAAGAGAGCTGCATTAGCTCTACTGTGGTACAAAACCACAATCTTGATATTCAGAAAGTTTTCAAATTTGAGTATGTCAGAGAAAGCCACAGCATCCTGTATACCGTTGTAACGCCGCTAGATCAGTACATCCCGGGTTGAGTAAATGGGACAGACCTATTGCAAAGCATAACTTATTACCGGGATTGTGAACGTTAATGTGGTAGGCCCTTTTATTGCGTATGATTTCTGATTGCATTAGGCTATCTAGTTTCCTTCTCTGCTGCGTTTCAGACTCTTCGGACATGGGTGTTAATGTCTGGTTTTGAGGTGTGTGTTGCAGAATTAGATCTCAGGCTCTCGTTCATCTGGGTAATTCGCGATATGAGGGCTTCGGGAATCTGTGATAACAGGTTTTCATCGGACGGTCCTGACTCATTCATACGATTAATAATTTCTATGAGTTCGGCTGGAATCTGTGATAATATGCTTTCATCTATCGGTATTATGTCTGTTACCCCCGCCTCATTCATATGGTTAATTATAGCTTAGAATTCTGGCGGTATCTGGGATAAGAGGTTTTCAACTGTCTCGCCTAGGTCTGTTGGGTCAGCCATTTGGATAATTAATGATGTGTGTTCTTGGGTTATTCTGGAAGGATCTGTGTAACATATATGCTTTTAACGCCTGTATTTGCGTTTTTTAATCGGATTGCTGTTTAACATACGTGGAATTGCTCTATGCCAGAAGGATATATCCTGACGGTATTGGCGCTCTAGTAAAACACCCAGACGTCTGTGTAGCAAAGCCTTTCGGGATTTTAGAGCCCTGGAAAAGGCTGTGAAAAACCTAGCTTGTTCTATTTCAGATCCATCTGTTGTCACCACAGCATTGGCAGAATCAAGAAGGTTGGCCGCATCCCATAATAACCGGTCGTCTGCCTCGGAAATGTCATTTATAACGTTGAAATCCTCCGGTTTGGTTGTTTCATTGGGAATGTTTGGTGAGCTGGAATCCTCCTCGCGCTTAAGATGTGTGAGGTCTTCGGTGCCGTTATACGCCGGGGAGGAGTCTGAAAGAAAACAATACATACAAAATAGGTTATTAAACATAAATATTTGTGTTAGATAAAAAATGTCAAATACATTTCAGGTGTAATACTATATATTAACAATACATCATTACATTACCTCTGCTTTTTTGACGAGGGCTGTTCTGACGAATCGCGTAAACCGGGGGGGGGGGGGGGGCTTGACTTTTGTCACCAAGAATTCCCGATTCTGCCAGGCCTGTCTCGTTGGAGCCTGAAAAAACATTATTTGTCCTTGTTTTAACATATTCAAGACTAAAAATGTATAAATAATAATAATATATATATATATATAATGGTTTCATACCGTGTCCATGGAGCGCCATCTCGTAAATTCCCTATCCTGTCGTACTTTTCCGGAGGGGTTGATTCTGAGCAATGTATTTTGCGCCCGAGTTTGCCTTGTTTGCTTGGGTTAGGAATATGGAGCGAGCTGGTGGAGGTTTCCGGGGGAGTTGACCGGACGTTTAAATCCTCTGTTCTCGGTGTGTTTGAAAAAACGTTCGTACAGAACGGGAGAATTGCATCTGTGTCATCGATGTGTCATCTGCTCTTCCGAAGCCGTTCAGGGTCCATATGGACCCCGTTATTCTTCTTGGCTGTATGTCAGCTGTAAACACAAAAATAGCTTTTAGTATAGGGTGCACACTTTTTGTTTTGAATTTATAAATATTCGTGTGTATGTGATTATTGGATTTACGTCTACAATAATGTGACGGGGTTTGGCTGCATGTGATTTGCTCCTGAGAATCGCGGTCTAAAGCTGTCTGTTCCAGATCATTTATCCCTCTGAGCAGCTGCGTAAATGTTGGAGACCCTACAAACGTTAACGTTAGATAATATTAACATGTTATACGATAAGAATACGTGCATTGACCCACGTTTAAAACACATATAACTCCATGTTTAATATTACAATAACATCCTTAATGTTCAAACAATTCCACGCATCCAAATCTAATATATATTTTTTCATTAACTCACCTTCAGAAAGCTCCATTAGGATGGATTCAAAGATGATCCTTTTAAATGTTCAGTCCGATAACTATTCGGGGTTACTGGCCTGTGGGTTTGTAGCTGCGCTAAAGCGGTGCTAACATAGTGGATCAGACACTCGCTCCTCGGTCTTGGCTCAAAAGGAGAGATACTACAGAATGCATTTACAGGGCATGGGGGTGACGTTTTTTCGGGCGATATCCTGTTTGCAACACCCTGTATATTTTGGTTTAGATTACAAAGGTAGTGATTTCAAACAACAGGAGGGGTGTCGAGACAGTAAGACATGGCCCTTTTGATTTCCTACATCCTCAGGGTTAGCACCTTGGTGGCTGTGCGATGTAAATTTATAGACCGGGGTTGGGGCACCGTTAGTATATGCGCTGATTAGAAATATCAATGTTTATCCCTGGGGGTCGGTCTAGACATGGTGTATTCTTTCTGGGGGCAGGTTGACTTTTTAGCCTTCACATCCTCTGGAGGGTGAGATAAATTAGGATTTCAAAGGCATATGTGTTAATGAATCGAAAGTCCCCATTTTAAGAGACGCCGTCACGCTTTTTGATGGGGGATAGGCAGATATCTGTACACAACGTTTGCATGATAGTGCAAACCTTGGATTCAAACGACCCCTGCAAAGAGAGAGAGAGCCTTGAGTGCAGATGCCTGGGCATTGTTGAACACACACCCCCTACCTTTTTCTTTTTGAAACACACACACACCAGCGCACGCACACACACACACACACACACACACACACACACACACACACACACACACACACACACACACACACACACACACACACACACACACACACACACACACACACACACACACACACACGGCTTTTCCGTAAGTCTTTTTTCTTCGTTAAAGACCCGGGTGGGAGAGAGAACGAGATCTTCCCATTAATTAAGGGATGAGATACAATTTTAAAACCATTTTATTTCATTCAAATATTAAGTACATACAGTTTAATAACCTCTACGGGATTGCTGTCCCTAAACCGGGATGATTGTTGTTGACGTGCTCTAATGTGACTAGAATGACTCTGTATACAACAGCCAACTTTCCGGGACAGACATGTCTTTATATGGTCTTTATTTATATTCTTGTTAATTCTTGTTAATCTAACTACAGTGTCCAATTTACAGAGAAACAATGCCATGCTATTGTTTGAGGAGAGTGCACAACAACAAAACACTTATTTCGGCAACTGGTTTAATTACATTCCCTCTGAAGGTAAATAAAATACTTACATTCAGTAATGTTGCTCTGATTCGTCATCCTGATGGCCTCAGAGATAAAAATGTAGCATAGTTTAGGAACTGGGTTCTACAGTTTGAACCTCTGACGTACACTCTAAGGGAAGTCTAAGCTGAGACGAAGACAGCATCTTTAATCATGTGGTTCAATCGCAACAGCCATTGTCTACATTGTGGGAGGCAACCCGTTAGTTCAAACCCTAAATATACATTCCTGTTTCTAACTTCTAATGACTACTGAAAAGTCCAAATTTGACCCTTCCTTAGAAGATACAATTTAATATATATATACATATATATATTAAAAGCACAATCATTATTTCAAATAAATTATCAACACAGTAATACGTTTTGGTAAATAGCTAGAAAAAATACAAAATAAAATATCAAATCTAGAGGTAAAAATACATTGTTCCTTTTGATAGTGGTAAATTGTTAATAGTGTTATTAACATATTATTCAATAATTCCACCTTTCCAAATGATTGCGTTCTCCTCTACATATAACACCAGCATTTACATCCACTGGAGAAATAATAAACAGTAGATAAACTGACTAAATATGTGAAGGATATTTTTTTCCTTTTAAAAGAGGGAGTAATGGCCTCCCGGGTGGCGCAGTGGTCTGCCTTATCATACAACGCTCTACAGAAAAAAAATACATAGGCTATTCACATAATTTGCATTGATGATGTATTGAAGTCATGCAGTTTGATGTACCACACGGGACAGCTTGGAAAAAGCAACGGTTGGTGGAACTCTGGCGACACCAAGTGGACAATTGCTTCAGTTCTGTTGTGGCAGCAACGCTACCAGAGATATTTGATACACGATCAAATGTTCAATATTATTATCTCCAAATTGTTTTACCCCCCCCCCCCCCCGTGATATATTATTATTCCAATTTCGCTGTTAATATGCAGACAGGGGCGACCTCATGTATGCTGGACAGGCTCGTTTCTGCAGGAATTGGAGCACGTACGGGCACCTCGCTATTGAGGGGGTTGTGGATGAGCTAGTGATGGAGAGAGAACTACGAGAGTCCAAGGAGAGCAGGAGTGAGGCGCCATCTTCATCTCACGAGGAGAGCGGAGAGGCGGACAGGAGTTGGATCAAGCAAGTGGAGGAAGATTAGGGAGAGCACAACGGCGGGAGAGAGGAGGGTGTGCTCTGTCAAGACGAAGCAGATGGGCCCTGTTTCCCCACTAATCCGCACGGAAGCGACTGAGAAGTCCGTTCTGGGGGGAATTCCTTAAGTTGTTTTACAAGCGGGAAGTCTGAGAAGAAAAGCGAGGGAAACCCGGGCAGCGCAGAGATGCTTCCCTGCCAGAAAGCTCGATCGACAGCAGCGGTCTGGCACCCAGCGGTGTTCCAGCACCCACACAGATGGGGGGGAAGCATTCTGAGGAGGACAGGGTTTTCTCGTCCCCTATCCTTGTGGACAGTCCTCCCGCTGGGGACCATCGTTTCTCAGACAGGCCTCCGAACGAGGAACTGTACTTAAAGTGCGTCTGGAGAATAATGTCATATTTAGATAGTTGTCCGTTTCCCTCCTTATCCCATGTCGTCTGTTTTTAACCTAGCTAGTATAAATGTTAGGTTTACGCGGGAATGGGTTCAGGGAGGGTCGAGGTGGAGTGTCGGCGGGGTGCATTCTACAAGGGTTGGTGTGCTATGTGGGAATAGGGATTTAAAATAGTAGGACGTTTTTCGTCTGGACACGGGAGGGTTTTAATAGTAAATATCGATTGGAGGGGTAAATGTTTTCGATTTATTAATGTATATGCACCATCGACACCCAAGGAAAGGAGGGAAATGCTTAACGACCTAGACGCTATTTTTTTATGACAAACAGACAGGTGTTTATGGGGGGAGATTTTAAAGGGAGACCCCAAGACATTAGCAAATTGGAGGCCTTTAACAATGTTGTGTTTTGACTATAAATGATCAAGCAAAGCCATAACTAATCGCCTATCTTCTGCCATGGCATATGTTGTTGGTTTAGACCAAACATGTGGTGTGGTGGGGAGGGGAGGGGAGAAAATGAACCTGGAACTTGCAATTGCACAGAGATGTTCAAGCGTATTTAGAGGCAAGGCACCTGCCAGCCATTACTGTAAATTTGGACCAGGAAAACTCTTTTGACATGGTAAAGCATGAGTTTTTATTTAGAGTTCTGGAAAAATTTGGTTTTGGAAATCATTTTATGAGTACATTCATAGAGAAATGAAAAAAATATATATATATTTTTAAATCTGTTCTTATCCGTTTAATATCTGATACGTCCCCTATCTGAGGACCATATATTAAATTGATTTTTGGAACAGGGAGATGGAATAGGGGCTTGCTCCATCCACTCCACGCATCGACCTGGTATTGAAGTACCTCCAGGAACAGTACACCCCCTGTCGTTGTAATTATAAATCAGGCGTTGATACGTTTTAATTTGTTACAATCATGATCTATATTGTATTTTCACATTGAGCAAGTTCATGTTAGTGTCAGTGATGGCTAGATAGTGCTGGTCAAGTCGGTCACCATTATATTGACTATGATAGCTGATTGTATATCTCACTGGTCACCCCCAAAGCCAATTCCTCCTTTGGTCGCCTTTCCTTCCAGTTCTCTGCTGCCAATGACTGGAACGAACTGCAAAAATCACTGAAGCTGGAGACTCATATCTCCCTCACTAGCATTAAGCACCAGCTGCCAGAGCAGCTCACAGATCACTGCACCTGTACATAGCCCATCTGTAAACAGCCCATCTATCTACCTACCTCATCCCCATACTGTATTTATTTATCTTGCTCCTTTGCACCCCAGTTTTTCTACTTACACATTCATCTTCTGCACATCTACCATTCCAGTGTTTAATTGCTATATTGTAATTACTTCGACAACCGTGGTCTATTTATTGCCTTACCTCCCTTATCTTACCTCATTTGCACTCACTGTATATATACTTTTTGTTTTCTTTTTTTCTACTGTATTATTGACTGTATGTTTTGTTTATTCCATGTGTAACTCTGTTGTTGTTTGTGTCGAATTGCTATGCTTTATCTTGGCCAGGTCGCAGTTCTAAATGAGAACTTGTTCTCAACTAGCTTACCTGGTTAAATAAAGGTGAAATAAACAAACAAAAATAATTGTAGTTAGTGAGCTAATCAATTCAATGACAATAACATAACAATGTCCATCTGATTACAGTGGTAAATTCACCAATGTCTATATTAATAGGACTTCCTGTTCTGTTACAATATATGGTTGATTTTACAAATACGGGCACTTTTGGATGTTAAATGTTTTGGAAAATGAAACCTCTTGAAACTGCTTTTTATCTGAATATCTTCTGGAAACAAGATGTTATTAGACGTACATATTCTATTGTTATTTAACCTGTATTTAACTAGGCGTTTCTTATCCACTTATACAAATCCACAAGGAGTCAGTAGAAACCACATTTGTTTAAGCAAGTCAGTCATATCTCCTGTTTATTAAAATATTAAATATTAAGATTTTGATGTGGTAAATACATGTTTCTGAGTATCATCAAGGCAAATATGGACATTTAGACACGACAATGATGAATACATATAATTAAGAAAAATTCCAAATTGTCAACAACAAAAAAATATACAATTCATGTGAAATGTTATATAAAACACCTTAAGTACAATTTCTGTAATTTCCTTTCCAACTTAAATAGCTCATTTTATGACGTAGTGGTAATGACATTTCCCCTTAGGTTTGGGTATGGGGTAGCAGGGTAGCCTAGTGGTTAGAGAGTTGGACTAGTAACTGAAAGGTTGCAAGTTCGAATCCCTGAGCTGACAAGGTACAAATCTGTCGTTCTGCCCCTGAACAGGCAGTTAACCCACTGTTCCTAGGCCGTCATTGAAAATAAGAATTTGTTCTTAACTGACTTGCCTAGTAAAATTAAAAATTCAACGAAACCAATAAAAATCTTTAATTCTTAAATAGTTTGGTCTCAGCCACTATTAGATCTCGTTTCCAGAGAGTGAAGAAGATATTCAGATAAAAAGCTGTTTCAAGAGATTTCATTTTCCAAAACGTGTAACATGACCGTATTTGTAAAACCATATATAACCATATATTTTAAAAGAACAGGTAGGACTATTAATTTAGACATAGGTGATTTTACCACTGTAATCAGATCAACATTATGTTATGGTCATTGAATTGTTTATCCCACTAACCACGTGTTAAATGTGTAGTGTAGCCTACACTGTGTAGGACTATGAATTGGGAAGCTATAGGCTATTTGTTAATAGGCTAATTATTTTCTGGCCCGCAGACTAGTTCCAAACTCAGCAACAAATTGACTGGAGGCCACACCTAGTTGCCAAGACCCGTTGTATCTAGTAAATTCTAAACTGGGTGGTTCAGCCCTGAATGCTGATTGGCTGGGTATGACAAGACTTGCCAATTCAATTTCCCCCATCTTCATCACAATTCAGATAATTCAAGCGTGTGGACATAGACAATGAATCTTTCAAGTTTGCACTATGTGAATTGAAATGTTGTTCCCCACCAGTGCACTCAGAAGAGGAAACAACGATACAATGTAGTCTAACAACATCTCTCTCAAACAGCACAGATGTGATTCACTATAGAAGCACTGGTCCTCTTACATTTTAATTCCAGGTTGCATATTATAATATTTAAGGGCATATCAGATGGTCTGCTCTGACCATAACAGTCACACCAAGCACAGGGTTGGTTGGTATAAGATTGAAATGGGTGATTAATGTACCTATGAAAACCCTATGAAATAGTTCCCCAATACCATCTGATGTATATATTTAATGTATTACATGAATAGTGACCACAGCCCTTCCAACAATACATTTAAATCATGTTTTACTGTGATTGTTTCCACCCTGCTGAATGTTTTCAATGTATTCCATTTCAAATGTGTCCCAGTGCAGCTTTACTTCCAGGCTATTATGACACAACTGGCAGTTTCTTCTATGTTTCTAGGCCCAGTACAATAAAATATATACGTTTGGTCACTACCATTCCACGACAATACCATGCTATATTGTTTTCATTATACTACAATCCTACATTTTTGTAAGGGCTGTTCTTCACATCAGAGTGCTGCTGCAGGTTCTCTGCGTCTCTTGACCATGTCGGACGGGCCGGGCACAAAGATCAAGACGCGCTCTCCACTTCCCACCATTAGTTATTTAGCAAGCTGATAATACATCACTCCCGACAGACACAAGCAAAAACTCTTGCATAAATGTAGCAGCTATACACCTCATTAGCGATCTGACATGCTGTATTGCATGGAAACTGTAGGCTACTAACAACAGCAGCTACATAGTCTCGTTTACTATGGTCCTGTCCCTCTGGCCAGGGTAAACAAAGTGGTAATGTTGTGTATTGTATATACAGTATTTCACTTCAAACATTTAATTATAATTATAATTTAATTATACACAAGAGAAAAAAAAGTGGTTGCCCATCGGGGTGGCAGGGTAGCCTAGTGGTTAGAGTGTAAAGGAGGCAGGTAGCCTAGTGGTTAGAGTGTAAAGGAGGCAGGTAGCCTAGTGGTTAGAGTGTAAAGGAGGCAGGTAGCCTAGTGGTTAGAGTGTAAAGGAGGCAGGTAGCCTAGTGGTTAGAGTGTAAAGGAGGCAGGTAGCCTAGTGGTTAGAGTGTAAAGGAGGCAGGTAGCCTAGTGGTTAGAGTGTAAAGGAGGCAGGTAGCCTAGTGGTTAGAGCGTTGGACTAGTAACCGAAAGGTTGTAAGATCAAATCCCCAAGCTGACAAGGTAAAAAACTGTTATTCTCCCCCTGAACAAAGCAGTTAACCCACTGTTCCTAGGCCGTCATTGAAAGTAAGAATTTGTTCTAGTTGACGTGACTAGTTAAATAAAGGTATTTTTTAAAATTAATGTACAAACATTTTTCATAACATCCTTGTCATTTAGCAGATGCTCTTATCCAGAGCGATTTACAGGAAACATTAAGGGTTAATTGACTTGCTCAAGGGCACAATGACAGATTATTCACCTAGTCGGCTCGGGATTCAAACCAGCGACCTTTCAGTTACTGGCCCAACACTTAACCGCTAGGCTACCTGCCGCCAGATCAATTATATTCAATACAGTTATTCAAATACATTCATCATCAATGACTAAAATATTGAATCTAATATTAAAATAAAATTTAAATAACACAAGTAGTCGATTCATAGTCTATCATTAAACAAAAGGTATTTAGTAATATGAAATAATCCACCCAAACTAATGCTGAAAACTGATCATCACATCATCTTTATCTGATATACACCGAGTGCACAAAACATTAGGAACACCTTCCTAATATTGAGTTGCAGCCCCCTTTGTCCTCAGAACATCCTCAAGTCGTTGGGGCATGGACTCCCAAGGTGTTGAGAGCGTTCACAGGGATTCTGGCCCATGTTGACTCCAATGTTTCCCACAATTGTGTCAAGTTGGCTGGGAGTGGATCTCTACTCCGAATAGCTCCTTCCATCTCCTCCCACAGATGCACATTTGGATTGAGATCTGGTGACTCGTCAAGCCACTGCAGTAAACTGAATTCACTGTCATGTTCTTGGAACCATTCCTGGAAAGCCTTGTGGCGTAATCCTGCTGAAGAAATCTATTTGCAGATGGATACACTGCTGCCATGAAGGGATGCACCTGATTGGCAATGATGTTTAGATATCCTGTGACATTCAAATGTTGCTCCACTTCTTTCAAGGGGTCCAATATGTGCCATGAAAACACACTCCCCCCCTTCACCACCAGCCTGCAATGTTGACACACAGCAGGGATACATGTACTCATGGTTTCCTGCATACCCTAGTCCTCCCATCAGCATGACACAGCAGGAACAGGGATTCATCAGACCAGGCAATATCTTTCAAATTTTCCAGTGTCCAGTGTTTTCAATCCTTAGCCCACTGCAACCGCAGTTTCTTGTTTTTTTGCTGAAAGCTAATGGGGATCCATAATAAATACACAAAAACTAGATCATTAAGGATCATAGTTTTCATCTGGGTTCAGCTGGTCAGTCTATGTGATGGAAAGAGCAGGTGTCCTTAATGTTTTATACACTCAGTGTATGTTGTATCCACCAGCTCAGGGAAGCAGTACCACCCAGTCAACCACTCCATTGTGAGACGCCTCACAGAGGACATTCAACCCTAAGGGCAAATCCAAGGTCATCTCAATATCTTTACAGTAGAAGCTAACAAAACACACAAACTGGCAAGGTGCACACTGATCAGTAAAGTAAAGAGAGGCTAACATTCTATAACGCTCCCTTTCCTCTGCACTGTTCTCTCACGGTGAGAAACAATAGGATTGCAAATGTTCTACGCTTTCTTCATTTGATCCAGCTCACTGTTATCACTTATTTTACGAGACTGAAGTGATGGAGTGACTTTAATCTCAGCTGGTCTTTGAGAACTGATGAGGCTCTTCTGATTTGATGTATATTTGATGTATTTTTAACTGGCCCATTCGAGATCAACTTTTTAAACGTCAGAGCAGGTGTAAGGCTTCTCTCCTTTATGCATACGTTTATGTTTTTAGGTGGCCCAGTAGAGAAACTTTTCCCAGTCATGAACTTATGCATACACAGTCAGAGCAGGAGTAAGGCTTCTCTCCTGTGTGTGTTCTCTGATGACCTATTAGCCCAGAGTATGTTGTGAAGCATTTTACACAATCAGAGCAGGAGTAAGGCTTCTCCCCTGTGTGTGTTCTCTGATGAACTTTAAGCTCAGTTGATGTTGTGAAACATTTTACACAGTCAGAGCATAAGTAAGGCTTCTCTCCTGTATGTATACGTTCATGTGTTTTTAAGTTGCACAGTCGAGAGAAGCCCTTTCCACAGTCGGAGCAGGAGTAAGGCTTCTCTCCTGTATGTATACGCTCATGTGTGTTTAGGTGGCCCAGTCGAGAGAAACTCACCCCACAGTCAGAGCATAAGTAAGGCTTCTCTCCTGTGTGTGTTCTCTGATGAATTTTTAGCTTAGTTGATGATGTGAAACTTTTGACACAATTAGAGCAGGAGTAAGGCTTCTCTCCTGTGTGTGTTCTCCGGTGACCTTCAAGCCCAGAGCATGTTGAGAAGCATTTTCCACAATCAGAGCAGGAGTAAGGCTTCTCTCCTGTGTGTGTTCTCTGGTGAACTTTTAGCTCAGTTGATGTTGCGAAGCATTTTAAACAGTCAGAGCAGAAGTAAGGTTTCTCTCCTGTATGTATACGTTCATGTGTTTTTAGGTGGCCCAGTCGAGAGAAACTCTTTCCACAGTCAGAGCAGGAGTAAGGCTTCACTCCTGTATGCATACGTTCATGTGTTTTTAAGTTGCCCAGTCGAGAGAAACTCTTTCCACAGTCCAAGCAGGAGTGAGGCTTCTCTCCTGTATGTATACGTTTATGTGTTTTTAGGTGTCCCAGTCGAGAGAAAAAAGCTCCACAGTCAGAGCATAAGTAAGGCTTCTCTCCTGTGTGTGTTCTCTGATGAATTTTTAGCTTAGTTGACGACGTGAAGCATTTTACACAATTAGAGCATGAGTAGGTCTTCTCTCCTGTGTGTATCCGTTCATGAACTGTCAGAAATTTTAATGTTGTGAAATTCTTCCCACAGTCAGTACAGGAATACAGATTCTCTCCTGTGTGTATTTTTAGGTGTATTTTTAACTTTGATAGAATTGAGAAACTCTGCTTACAACGTGGGCAGTGGTGAGACCTCTTAGCTCTGTGATCTTCCTGCTGTTGCTCTCTGGATGTAGAGACTGTCTCAACATGGTCTCCTGTGTGAATAACATCAGAAGAACTAGTCAGTTGGTATTGGTAAACAATAAACCTGTTATGTCAGATCAAAAAGACGGGTCCTGATTAAATGAAGATTTCATGGTAAAAAAATAAAATATATATAATTGCACAAGGGGTTCACAGACTTTCAAGCAGCACTGTATATATTTGCCACTGGTCGACTGAAAAACGCTTGTTCGACCAACATCTATCTACCAAACAATCGACCATTTGACTAAACGAGGTCAGCCATTTAGGCCAAAAGGGGCAAAAGGGATGAATTATATGAGTCATATCTTCCTCCACTCACTATCACAAGTAGAGGTCGACCGATTAATCGAAATGGCTGATCAATTAGGGCCGATTTCAAGTTTTCATAACAATTGGAAATCGGTATTTTTGGACAACGATTTTGCAGATGTTTTATTTTTTACACCTTTATTTAATCTTTGTTTAACTAGGCAAGTCAGTTAAGAACACATTCTTATTTTCAATGACGGCCTAGGAACTGTCAGTTAACTGCCTCGTTCAGGTGCAGAACGACAGATTTCGTTCAGCTAGGGGGATCCAATCTTGCAACCTTACAGTTAACTAGTCCAACGCACTAACGACCTGCCTCTTGTTGCACTCCACAAGGAGACTGCATGTTACGTGAATGCAGTAAGCCAAGGTAAGTTGCTAGCTAGCATTAAACTTATCTTATAAAAAACAATCAATCATAATCACTAGTTAACTACACATGGTTGATGATATTACTAGATATTATCTAGCATGTCCTGCGTTGCGTATAATCTGACTGAGCAGACAAGCATACAAGTATCTAAGTATCTGATTGAGCGGTGGTAGGCAGAAGCAGGCACGTAAACATTCATTCAAACAGCACTTTCGTGCGTTTTGCCAGCAGCTGTTAGTTGTGCGTCAAGCATTGCGCTGTTTATGACTTCAAACCTATCAACCCCAAGATGAGGCTGGTGTAACCGAAGTTAAATGGCTGGCTAGTTAGCGAGCGCTAATAGCATTTCAAACGTCACTCGCTCTGAGCCTTGGAGTTGTTGTTTCCCTTGCTCTGCATGGGTAACGCTGCTTTGAGGGTGGCTGTTGTCGTTGTGTTCCTGGTTCGAGCCCAGGGATGAGCGAGGAGAGGGAAGGAGTCTATACTGTTACACTGGCAATACTAAAGTTCCTATAAGAACAAACAATAGTCAAAGCTTAATGAAATACAAATGGTATAGTATAGTCCTATAATTCTTATAATAACTACAACCTAAAACGTCTTACCTGGGAATATTGAAGACTCATGTTAAAAGGAACCACCAGCTTTCATATGTTCTCATGTTCTGAGCAAGGAACTTAAACGTTAGCTTTCTTACATGGCACATATAGCACTTTCACTTTCTTCTCCAACACTTTGTTTATCCATTATTTAAACCAAATTGAACATGTTTCATTATGTATTTGAGGCTAAATTGATTTTATTGATGTATTATAAATGTTTAAATGTTAAAATAAGTGTTCATTCAGTATTGTTGTAATTGTCATTATTACAAATACATAAAACAAATTGGCCGATTAAATCGGTATTTACTTTTTTTGGTCCTCCAATAATCGGTATCAGCGTTGAAAAATCATAATTGGTTGACCTCTAATCAAAAGGGTTAGTAACTACAGACTCATTTCATAGAACTTCAAAACGCTGTCAGTTTGTCTACTTCACTTCTTTAGTCTCCTCTCTGATCACTCCAGATAACCCAGTTGTTCAGGGATGTGTGATGTCAGAATGACAGAAGTCAACCTATCAATAGACTGGGTCATAACTTAAGGTCAAATTTATGAAGATATAGTTAGAACCTGTTCTTACCATGAGAAACAGATTTCCCAATCTTCTCCTCCTCTTCTTCATCTTTAATGCTGACATTCAGCTCCAGTGTTTGACTGCAGTCTTCCAGCTTCACTGATGCCATCTCTGGACCCTGTAGTGCAAACTGGGCTCCCCTGTTACAATCAGAACCCAGTGACTGTAGGTTTGGTCTCAGTGTGGAAGGAGAGAGGCAGGCTGGGTTTGTCCTCACTGTTGATGTTACCGGCCTCAGCCTTAATCTGAGTCGGCCAGTAGTAATAAAGAGACACGGACACAAAAGTTAGTCTTGAAAGTTCTGGCACTTTCTTTATTCCAAAACAATATTAGATCAGGTAGCTAAGCATTGACAACAAACCATTCAATTAATTTCAAATCAGACGAGACTACGCAACGTAAATGCACTAAACCTATAGTAGATTTTCTAAATTCACACACAGAGGACTCAGAAAATATTCAGTCCCCTTGACTTCTCCACGTTTTGTTACGTTACAGCCTAATTATAAAATTGATTCAATAGTTTTTTTCTCTCACCAATCTACAGATGATACCCCATAATGACAAAGCAAAAACATGTTTTCAGATTTTATTTCTCCACATGTATTAAAAATTACCAACTGAAATATCACATTTACATAAGTATTCAGACCCTTTACTCAGTACTTTTTTGGAGCACCTTTGGCAGCGATTCTCGGGTCTTCTAGGGTATGACGCTACAAGCTTGGCACACCTGTATTTGGGGAGTTTCTCCCGTTCTTCTCTGCATTTCCTCTCAAGCTCTGTCAGGTTGGATGGTGAGCATCGCTGAACAGCCATTTTCAGGTCTCTCCAGGGATGTTCGATCTGGTTCAAGTCAGGGACACTCAAAGACATTTAGAGATTTGTCCCAAAGCCACTCCTGCATTGTCTTGGCTGTCTGCTTAGGGCCGTTGTCCTGTTGGAAGGTGAACCTTCACCCCAGTCCGAGGTCCTTGGAAGGTTTTCATTAAGGATCTCTTTGTAATTTGCTCCATTCATCTTTCCCTCGATTCTGATTAGTCTCAAAGTCCCTGTCGCTGACAAACATCCCCACAGCATGATGATGCCACCACCATGTTTCCCTGTAGGGATGGTGCCAGGATTTCTCCAGATGTGTTTCATCAGACCAGAGAGTCTTGTTACTCATGGTCTGAGAGTCCTTTTGGTGCCTTTTGGCAAACTCCAAGCAGGCTGTCATGTGCCTTTTACTAAGGACTGGGTTCCGTCTGAACACGCTACCATAAAGTGACTGGTGGAGTGCTGCAGAGATGGTTGTCCTTCTAGAAGGTTCTCCCATCTCCACAGAGGAACTCTGGAGCTCTGTCAGAATGACCATCGGGTTCTTGGTCACCTCCCTGACCAAGGCCCTTCTACTTGATTACTCAGTTTGGCCGGGGGCCAGCTCTAGGAAGAGTCAATCCTGTCTCAGTGCTCTGCGGACAAATCCTTCGAACTCATGGCTTGGTTGTTGCTCTGACATGCACTGTCAAACGTGGGACCTTATATAGACAGGTGTGTGCCTTTCCAAATCATGTCAAATCAATTGAATTTACCACAGGTGGACAACAATCAAATTGTAGAAACATGTCAAGGATGATCAATGGAAACAGGATGCACCTGAGCTCAATGTTGGGTCTCATAGCAAAGGGTCCGAATAAGTATGTAAATAAAGCATTTGTTTTGTTTGCAAACCAATCTAAAAATCTGTTTTCGCTTTGTCATTACGGGTTATTGTGTGTAGATTGATGAGGGAAAATTTTAATTGAATCCATTTTAGAAAAAGGCTAAAGTAACAAAATGTGGAAAAGGGGAAGGGGTGAATACTTTCCAAATGCATTGTAATGAACTGGCAACTCGTTCTCATTCTGAGAAATAAGGTTGGCCACTTGATTTTAACATCTGAACAAAGTGGACAGGCTAACATGCTTTTCAAACAGTTGGAGACAGACAGGAGGGTGTGTTCATAACAATTCAACTCTTCAACCTTGTTAGCAAATAGATCCAAATTGGCTAAACTCGAAATATAAAGATTAGCTGGCTAGTCACCAGCACGTGGGCTTGAGAGGTTTTTGAGGCCTGTGTTAATGTTCTATAACGCCTACAATAAGTTAGTCCTTACTAGTTACATTTGTAACAAAAAAAGGCATCAAATAATACATGATTAGTGGGTGTTATGGTTGTGGAAGGCTTATATTTAGCCTCGGTATAACTTCACAAGCCCTGAATTCATTAGATTATTGCTGACTGTTTGAAATGCAGTGTATTCAACCTTGAATTGTACAAGGCTTATTTAGAGAAAAACTAAACTGAGATATTTATGGTGAATCGCCTAGAAGTTTGAAAACTCAAGATAAAGCTGTATGATTTTTTGATCCATATCACCCAGCACCAATGGAGAACATTAGAGTAAAGTACAATACTTTATACTGTACTATACTGTGCTTGCTGTTTGGGGTTTTAGGCTGGGTTTCTGTACAGCACTTTGAGATATCAGCTGATGTACGAAGGGCTATATAAATTTTGATTTGATTTACTATACTCTGTACTGTTGTACTCTACTGTACTGAATTAAGCGTTACTTTCCTGTACTCTGCTGTAGTGCTTTCAAATTGTGAAATTAGATGTTTCCAATAACTTGTCCAGTGATTTTTTGGTCGCCATTTAGAAAAAGTAACTACAAAATAGATCCAACAGTTTCCCACTCGGGTTTGTTAACATTTAACTAACTTGTGACGATAAAAAACGGCTGTGCGTAATGACGCACCGCGTATTCAGCAATCATCAATTATTCAAAAAACACTTCCTATCCTCACTTTTCGGGACTAAAGAAACTTTGACAAAAAAATCTTTGGTCAAATGCGCCTGGGTCAATGGAAACCTGTCTAATGAGGTCTGAGTGATTGGTTCAGATGTGGTGTATCCTACAATGTCTGCCTATAACTTTATGAATGTCCATCCATGTGGAAGGCCTAGCGTTTGTAAAACAGTCAGTTGCATTGGCTTTATTAGTCCTGGTTCCTGTGGCTAATTATTTAGTCTATTTAAAGCGCTGAATAGGACCATCAGCTACCCAACTTAATTAGGGGTTATCCTGAGCCTTTTGGCAATGAGAATCAATGCAGTAACACAGCGGGAAATGCAAAAATATTTAATTTTCGCTATGATCATCTCGTCAAAAATGTACAGAGAAACTTAAAACCACTGATGATCATGGCAATTTAGCTGACGGGGTTCAACTCCCGGACAACAGAGGTTTCAGAGTCCTGCAATAGAGCTGAGATGCTAATATTTGTGTAAACTCTACATAGTTGTGTTCTGTGGGTGTCACTGAGTAGTCTGAACAATCCATAGGTAAGACTGTAGAGTGCAATATGAATGTCCAACACAAACAAAAGACCCTCCATACTCAACTGGTAGACCGCAGTCCGGATCTGCGGACTCCCTAATTTTTGCAGTTGGGCTTCGATGGATATTGTCATTTATTGGCATAGTAACAAATCCCTAACTTGCAATACCAAAATCCAAACAACCCTATAATTGGCAGAGAAAACATTTAGCTGTTTTAAAGCTCATTTCCTGCAATTAAATTCTAAACCTGTTTTGTGTGTCTCTCTCTCTCTCCCCCAATATCCAATATCCATCTGGACCTTTGCCACCAAGGAAATGTGTCAAAGTCCTGCAATAAGAGCTAAGAAGCAAATATTTGTGTTAACTCTTGGTAATTGTTTTCTGTGGATGTCACCCGTTTCATGGGTGCATATATGAATGCCCCCAATGCAATTTTGCGTTCTAAAACCGCCAGTGTGATTTCAACAGTTTTTTAAAAGTTAAAAACAACAACTTTTTTATACATTTTTTAAAATAGGCAAGTCAGTTAAGAACAAATTCTAATTTACAATTATGGCCTATACCGGCCTAACCTGGACGACGCTGGGCTAATTGTGCACCACCCTATGAGACTAATTCATTATTGTAATTCATTTTAAATTGAGTAACAACAATTGAACCATGTTTAGCGTTATCTAGTCCAGACATTGCACGATAACACTATTTTGTATCAGTTTGCGTGACTCAATTAGGGACTTTTATTTTGAGGGAGAACCGCAAATTCCACTATTGTGGCTAATGGTTATTGTAGCTATATTCACATACGTAGGGACAAGCGGGTACCAGGACTGCTTCCAGCAGAAGGACAGAGACGTTGGTCACATTCAGATTGAAATGTATTATGTAGAACAAACATGCCTCTGATAATAAGGAATCATGTCAGTTCTATTCAGAGCATTTCTATCTGTAACTTTCCAAAACGTTTTTGTTCTGAACATCCCCAGGCGAAACCCACTGAGCTGTATACGAAACAGGAAAGCCTCACATATGAACGTGTGGTGGACTCCTCATCGTGCGCTTGTATGTAAAATATTGTTTTGCACGTTCTTCACACACTCAGTTTGGCACAAAACCTTTCCCAAACGTGATAATACCTTGACGGGTGTGTTATCTAACATGTTATGTTATTTCGATATTAGACCGTTTAAACGTGCTATTACATACCTGTAGTAATAAAGAGAAAAGGACAGCACAGTTCAGGCGTTTTCTTTATTGTAAAGAATGGTGTGCGCCTGCCGGAACTTCCTGTTCACCCCACTACCACAGTGTTTCAAATAGCGACATCTATTGGATTGATGGACTTACTACTTTTGTAGATCTCTATTTTCGGTGATTGTGGAGGCCAGGTCATCTGATGCAGCACTTCATCACTGTCCTTCTTGGTCAAATAGCCCTTACACAGCAATTTCCTGTTGTTAATTTGAATACCATGTATTAAACAAAAGCATTATATTTGCCCCAAAACTACACTGATTCAGTAGGTGAATAAAGTTACAGTACTCTAGCAGGTCTCACAGCTGCTTATGATTGACAAAACATGTCAGAGAATAGGTCCGATTTAGCTTTGTGATGCTCCTTTCAACTTCCTGTCTTGTTCAGCTTCTGAAAAACAGTAAATATGTCACTTGAAACATCGTGTTTTGGAATTCATTGTGCAGAAGAGAAGAGTTTGACCAGTATAAATTCATGTACAAACTAAATTTTTTGTTGGCAGATAAATTAAGCAGGTTACAATTGTTATCCAAACATATTCATCATTAATGATTAAAATAACAAATCTAGTTTTAAAATACAATTTAATAAACAAAAAGTATTCACCCAAACTAATGGTGAAAACTGATCATCACACCATCTCTATCTGATACATGTGTCTACCAGTTCATTCTCACATAAAACTGCAGAGGGAAGCAGTACCACCCAGTCAACCAGCCTCACAGAGGGTATTCAACCCTGAAGGCAAATCTATGGTGCTCTAAATATCTTTACAGTAGAAGCTATCAAAACACACCAAAACTGACCAGGTGCACACTGATCAGTAAAGTAAAGAGGCTAACATTCTATAACACTCCCTTTCCTCTGCACAGTTCTCTTAAAGTGAGAAACAATAGAACTAAAATAGAGTGTGTTACAACTTCTTGATAATTAAGTGATGGAATTATTTTAATCTACACAAGTCTACACAAGTCAGAGAACTGATGATGAGAACTGATTCTCACATTTATGTATATGTTGGTGTCTTTTTAAATGGCCATGTTGAGAGAAACTCTTCCAACAGAGCAGGAGTAAAGCTTCTCTCCTGTGTGTATACGTTGGTGTGTTAAGTTGCTCTGCTGAGAAAAAATATTCTCGCAGTCAGAACAGGAGTAGGGTTTCTCTCCAGTGTTGAATTATGAACTGTCAGAGCAGAGATACAGATTCTCTCCTGTGTGTATTTTTTAGCTTTGATAGAATTGGGAAAATCTCCTCAATCTAGGCAGTGGTGAGACCTCTTAGCTCTGATCTTCCTGCTGTTGCTCTCTGGATGTAGATAATGTCTCAATATGGTCTCCTGTGTGAACAACATCAGAAGAACAAGTCAGTTGGTGTGAAACACCAGAAGCTTGTTATTTTCAGGCTTTGGCTTCCTCTCTGCCTTTTCCCTGAAAAACGGATGCTTCCGGTGTTCGTTGACTCTGCTGAGGGTGCAGGTATCGAGACTAAAACCACAAAGAGCAAGCAATGCAGAAGCACAGTGGTAGTAAATACTCCCTAGAAGGAAGGAACCTAGGAATAAACCTTGACAGCAACCAGGCTCCGAGCAGTGGCCGGGCTCTGGCTGGGTCACTCAAGGACATTACGAGACTTGCCCAGAAGCCCCTCCTGCGTTGTCTTGACTGTGTGTTTAGGGTTGTTGTCCTGTTGGATGGTGAACCTTCACCCCAGTCTGAAGTCCTGCGCACTCTGAAGCAGGTTTTCATCAAGCATCTCTCTGACATCTACTGTCAACTGTGGGACCATATATAGACAGGTGTGTGCCTTTACAAATCATGTCCAATCAATTGAATTTACCACAGGTGGACTCTAATCAAGTTGTAGAAACATCTCAAGGACAATCAATGGAAACAGGATGCACTAGAGCTCAATTTCAAGTCTGATAGCAAAGGTCTGAATACTTATGTAAATAAGTATATCTGTTTAAATTTGTGTTTTTTTGCAAACATTTCTAAAAACGTGTTTTCATTGGTATTATGGGGTATTGTGTGTAGATTGCTGAGGAAAACGTTTTATTTAATACATTTTGGAATAAGGCTATAAAGTAACAAAATGTGGAAAAGGTCAAAGGGGTCTAAATACTTTCCAAAGCACTGTAGCTAATTTAGAAAAACGGGATTGTCTTCTTGTCCTCCTTTTCAATGTTACAAATAACAACAACTGTCTCTGTCATAGTAGGCATTTCCCATCTTGGAGTCTGAGACCTTGTGGAAATCTGTCATAGAGAAGAATAATGTTTGACATTTTAGACACTACGTTACCCTATAGTAGTTATCATCATCATGCTTTCCATGGTTTAAGCCTATAGCTAGCTATGCCTTGCTAACTAGTTATTGTGTTGTCCAGCTAGCTATAAAAGTGCATGCTAACACGAAAGATATAACTAACCCAAGATTGACCACACCCTGTTTCCAATGGGGAACTGTTATTATGAAGGCAAGCCGTAAATTCCACTGATGTGGATAATCGTTATTGTGGCTGGCTTCACACAAAGATGAGCCCAGTAAGCTCGCGAGTAGCGACCATATCATAGCTATTTGTAACTATAGGTAACATAGCTAGCCACAGTAGCTAGTCAAGGTTAGAAAGCTACCTAGCCAATCCAAACAAAACTCAACATACTACATGGAAAGTATATTCTGTACATTGTGATATGGTAACTAGTTAGCAGGCCTAACAATAACGCCAGCTAACGTTAGCTAGCTACGGTTATGGCACTGCAGTTAGCAGGCCAAAATGCTAACGAACTTCCTCGTTCAGCAGAATTCATGTATCCCCAAAAGAAAACGAAACAAATTCAATGGAAAACGTACCTTTCTCTCTCCTGTCTTGACGTTTTTGTCTCGTCTTATAACACGTGTTTTTCTTTTGCGACAATCTACTAGACTATATACTTGACATTTATAGAATAAATCATACATAGTTTGATGTTTCTGTGATTTCAATAGATCTGTAACAAACGGTGAATTAGTTATTGTTTTATACAGTTTTAAATGACATTTGATAGATTTGTATGCATTTCTATCAAGTCAACTGGAAATTCTACTCAAAACAAAGGTTGTAAAAGTATGCTAGACATTTTTAGTGTAAACCATATCTATTTTCATGTGACAATCAATTAGTTATAGATTTTTGCCATTTTAAAAGGCTTTTAGGGCGAATGAATGAATATAAAACGAACTTTACATCGGTCTGCCTACTCATGTGATTTAAAATATATATATATATTTAACAAGGCAAGTCATTTACGAACACATGTTTAATTACAATGACGGCCTACCAGGGAACAGTGGGTTAACTGCATTGTTCAGAGAGAGAGATTTTTACCTTGTCATGTCGAAGATTCGACACAGCAACATTTCAGTTACTTGCCCCGCTCTTACGCTAATAACTAGGCTACCTGTAATGCTGGGATAGGTATGATACGCAGTGAGCTATTGTGAACAAGCCATTGCAGTTATGACATTGATAAAATAATGGCCATGTTTCAAGTGTGTGCCGACGGAATATTTTTGGTATTTATTAGGATCCCCATTAAACGCTGCAAAAGTATCAGAATTGTTCACTTCACAAGCGTTCTCTGAAGTCTCGCGTTGTTACGTCTCTGGGTTTAGAAACTGGTAGTGGGGGAACAGGAAGTTCCGCGCAGGCGCGCATCATTCTTCGCATTCAAGGAAACGCCAGAATTGTGCAGTCGAGACGACTACTTCTGTGTCCGTTTCAAATGTATGTCTACTGGTATGTAATAGCACGTTATAATATCGAAAGAACATGTCATAACATGCTAGGTAACAAAAACGTCAAGGTGTTATCACGTTTGATAAAGGTTTTATGTGCTATGTTTTGTGTCAAACCGTGTGAGTGAACGTGATAAATTGTCACATGGAGACTTTAGGTTAGTCTGAGGGGATGTATATAATTTCGTCAAGGTAATTTTTATTTAGGATCAATTTATTTGAGATTTCTGGGTTCGTTTAACATGTCGTTTTTGGTTTTGTGTAAAATTCACAACATGGTAAAATAGTGGTTTCCACTCGGTCTGCATCAACACACTTCAGTGATGGTGAAGCAGAGAGACAATTTTACGGTTTCACCACTGTTTTGGAGCAAATGTAATGATTATCATTTTTTTACATGTGTACTAATATTCAGACATATCACGTTATCCTTATCTATAAATGTTACTACGGAAATACTATTGCTTTTTGATTGGAATAATACAGTGACAAGGTTATTCAGGAAAATAGTACATCGTGCTGCCTACAACATACTGCACCCTTGCACTTAATTTTTTGGGGGGTCATTTATGTGAATTCAGGAAATCTACTATAGATTAAGTGCTTTTAGAGTTGTGTACCCTAATTTAAAGTGTATACTTTGTCTAATGTGAATGAATGTATGTTTTGTTGTCAATGCTTAGCTACAAGATCTATTGAAATCAGATCAGTGCTTGACTTGGACAGGAGCTCATCAGAGCTGAGTACCATCACCTCAAATGTCTACTGTTTGATCTCATGTTCCTCTTATAGAATATTAGCTCAACAGTATTGTTGAGCTCCTGCATGTAAATATAAACAATATTCTTTAGAGAATTAAGAAAGTGCCAAAACTGTCAAGACTAACTTTTGTGTCCGTTTCTCTTTGTTACTACTGGCTGACTCAGATTAAGTCTGAGGCCGGTAACATCAACAGTGAGAACAGACCCAGCCTGCCTCTCTCCTTCCACACTGAGTCCAAACTTACAGTCACTGTGTCCTGATTGTGACAGTGGAGCCCAGTTTGCACTGCAGGATCCAGAGATGGCATCAGTGAAGCTGGAAGACTGCAGTCAAACACTGGAGCTGAATGTCAACATTAAAGATGAAGAAGAGGAGGAGGAGATTGGTACATCTGTTAGTCATGGTAAGAGCAGGTTCTATCTAAGTTTGTTTCATTCCAACTTTCCACTGTGTATGAAAAGTTGCAGTAGAACTGTTTCATGATGAACTGTTTCAATGCGAAGGTAGATGATATTTCATGACACTGAGACTTGCATGGTTTGACACCAGTATTGCCAGCACTTGTTTTATTAACTGGTCTATCTGGAGTGATCAGAGAGGAGACTAAAGAAGTGAAATAGACAAACTGCCAGTGTTTTAAAGTTCTATGAAATGAGTCTGTTGTTTCTAACTCTTGTGATAGTGAGTGGAGGATTTATGAGATGAGATTTATGAGATACTTTTAGATTAGTATTCCCCTTTGTATTGCACAGCCTGCTGATAAGAATACACACAGT
>NW_027011026.1:0-26818 GCF_036934945.1 Oncorhynchus masou masou | reverse complement strand
AAAAATCTGTCCCAACCCTTAATTAATACCACAAGGTTAGACAGTAAGGGTTAGGGTTAGAAAGTTAGGGTTAGAAAGTTAGGTGTAGTTAGACAGTAGGTTAAACAGTAAGGGTTAGACAGTAAGGGTTAGATGGTAAGGGTTAGACAGTAAGGGTTAGACAGTATGATTTAGAAGGATTATACAGTAAGGGTTAGACAGTAAGGGTTAGACGCAATGATTTAGAAGGGTTAGACAGTAAGGTTTAGACAGTAAGGGTTAGGGTTAGGCAGTAAGGGTTAGACAGTAAGGGTTAGACAGTTAGGGTTAGAAGGTAAGGGTTACGGTTATACAGTAAGGGTTAGACAGTAAGGGTTAGACAGTGTGATTTAGAAGGTTTATACAGTAAGGGTTGGATAGTAAGGTTTGGATAGTAAGGGTTGGATATTAAAGGTTGGACAGGAAGGGTTGAACAGTCAGGGTTGGACAGTAAGGGTTAGACCGTATGATTTAGAAGGTTTATACAGTAAGGGTTGGATAGTAAGCGTTAGACAGTAAGGGTTGGACAGTAAGGGTTAGACAGTATGATTTAGAAGGTTTATACAGTAAGGGTTGGACAGTAAGGGTTGGACAGTAAGGGTTGGACAGTAAGGGTTACGGTTATACAGTAAGGGTTGGACAGTAAGGGTTGGACAGTAAGGGTTGGACAGTAACGGTTACGGTTATACAGTTAGGGTTATACAGTAAGGGTTGGACGGTAAGGGTTGACTGCAAGGGTTGATTGCAAGGGTTACAGTTATACAGTAAGGGTTGGACGGTAAGGGTTGGACAGGAATGGGTTGACAGTAAGGGTTGGACAGTATGGGTTAGACAGTTAGGGTTAGACGGTAAGGGTTACAGTTATACAGTAAGGGTTGGACTCGCAAGGGTTGGACTGTAAGGGTTGGACTGTAAGGGTTGGACGGTAAGGGCTGGACGGTAAGGGTTGGACGGTAAGGGGGTTGGACGGTAAGGGTTGGAATGATGAGTGTTAGGGTTGGACAGTAAGTGGGGTTGGACAGTAAGGGTTGGACAGTAAGGTTGGACTGGGGTTGGACAGTAAGGGTTGGACAGTATGGGTATGGTTATACAGTAAGGGTTTATAAGGTTGGACAGTAAGGGGTTGGACAGTAAGGGTTGGACAGTAAAGGGTTGGACAGTAAGGGTTGGACAGTAAGGGTTGGACGGTAGGGTTAGACAGTAAGGGTTAGAGAGTTAGGGTTAGGGTTAGGTATCAGTTATACAGTAAGGGTTACAGTAGGGGTTACAGTAAGGGTTGACAGTAAGGGTTGGACAGTAAGGGTTGGACAGTAGTTAGGGGTTAGACAGGGTTGACAGTAAGGGGTAAGGGTTAGACAGTTATACAGTATGGGTTGGTACAGTAAGGGTTGGACAGTAAGGGTGGACAGGGGTTGAAGGGTTGACAGTGTTAGACAGTTAGGGTTAGAGGTAAGGGTCACAGTTATACAGTAAGGGTTGGATGGGTTAGGGTTGGACGGTAAGGGTTAGGAGGTTGCAAGGGTTAGACGGTAAGGGTTAGACTGCAAGGGTTAGACGGTAAGGGTTAGACAGTAAGGGTTGGACGGTAAGTTTTAGGGTTGGACAGTAAGGGTTAGACAGTAAGGGTTACGGTTATACAGTAAGGGTTGGACAGTAAGGGTTATACATTAAGGGTTATACAGTAAGGGTTGGACAGTAAGGGTTGGACAGTAAGGGTTAGACAGTAAGTGTTACGGTTATACAGTAAGGGGTTGGACAGTAAGGGTTAGACAGTAAGGGTTATGGTTATACAGGAAGGGTTGGACAGTAAGCATTACGGTTATACAGTAAAGGTTAGACAGTAAGGGTTAGACAGTAAGGGTTATGGTTATACAGTAAGGGTTGGACAGTAAGGGTTAGACAGTTAGGGTTAGACAGTTAGGGTTAGACGGTAAGGGTTACAGGTATACAGTAAGGGTTGGACGGTAAGGGTTAGACAGTTAGGGTTAGACGGTAAGGGTTACAGTTATACAGTAAGGGTTGGACGGTAAGGGTTGGACAGTAAGGGTTAGACAGATAGGGTTAGACGGTAAGGGTTACAGGTATACAGTAAGGGTTGGACGGTAAGGGTTGGACTGCACGGGTTGGACGGTAAGGGTTGGACGGTAAAGGGTTGGACAGTAAGGGTTGGACAGTAGGGTTGGACGGTCAGGGTTACAGTTATACAGCAAGGGTTGGACTGCAAGGGTTGACTCAAGTGTTAGGGTTGGACAGTAAGGGTTAGACAGTAAGGGTTACGGTTATACAGTAAAGGGCTGGACAGTAAGGGTTGGATGTTAAGGGTTGGACCAGGTAAGGGTTGACAGTAGGGTTGGACAGTAAGGGTTGGACAGTAAGGGTTGGACAGTAAGGGTTACGGTTATACAGTAAGGGTTGGACAGGGTTGGACAGTAAGGGTTGGACAGTAAGGGTTGGACAGTAACTTGATTCACGGTTATACAGTTAGGGTTATACAGTAAGGGTTGGACGGTAAGGGCTGGACGGTAAGGGTTACAGTTATACAGTAAGTGTTGGACGGTAAGTGTTGGACGGTAAGTGTTGGACGGTAAGTGTTGGACAGTACGGGTTGGACAGTAAGGGTTGGACAGTAAGGGTTAGACAGTTAGGGTTAGACGGTAAGGGTTACAGTTATACAGTAAGGGTTGGACGGTAAGTGTTGGACAGTACGGGTTGGACAGTAAGGGTTGGACGGTAAGGGTTGGACGGTAAGGGTTGGACGGTAAGGGTTGGACGGTAAGGGTTAGACGGTAAGGGTTTGTCGGTAAGTGTTAGGGTTGGACAGTAAGGGTTGACAGCAAGGGCTGGACAGTGGCGGGTTGGACAGTAGGGGTTGGACAGTAAGGGCTGACAGTATGGCTGGACAGTAAGGGTTAGATGTGCAAGGGTTAGACAGCAAGGGTTAGACTTGCAAGGGTTATGGTTATAGGGAGCAAGGGTTGGTTGACCAGGACAGTAAGGGTTAGAGAGCCAGGCTAGACGGCAAGGGCATCAGTTATACAGCATGGGTTGGACAGTAAGGGTTGGACAGTAAGGGTTGACAGTAAGGGTTGGACAGTAAGGGTTAGACAGTTAGGGTTAGACGGTAAGGGTTACAGTTATACAGTAAGGGTTGGATGGTAAGCATTGACTGCAGGTTGGACGGTAAGGGTTAGAAGGTAAGGGTTAGACTGCAAGGGTTAGACAGTATGGGTTGACGGTAAGTTTTAGGGGCTGACAGTAAGGGTTAGACAGTAAGGGTTACGGTTATACAGTAAGGGTTGACAGTAAGGGTTGGACAATAAGGGTTATACAGTAAGGGTTATACAGTAAGGGTTGACAGTAAGGGTTAGACAGTAAGCGCATTACGGTTATAGGAAGGTGCAAGGGGTTGGACAGTAAGGGTTAGACAGTGCAAGGGTTATGGTTATACAGGAAGGGTTGGACAGTAAGCATTACGGTTATACAGTAAAGGTTAGACAGTAAGGGTTAGACAGTAAGGGTTGGACAGTAAGGGTTAGACAGTTAGGGGTTAGACAGTTAGGGTTAGACGGTAAGGGTTACAGGTATACAGTAAGGGTTGGACTGCAAGGGTTGGACAGTAAGGGTTAGACAGATAGGGTTAGACGGTAAGGGTTACAGGTATACAGTAAGGGTTGGACGGTGGAACACTGCAAGGGTTGACAGTAAGGGGGCTGGACAGGGGTTGGACTATCAGGGCTGGACAGCAGGGGTTGGACGGTCAGGGCTGTTATACAGTAAGGGTTGGACGGCTGACTAGGGTTGAATGGGGTGTTAGGCTGGACAGGTAAGGGTTAGACAGTAAGGGTTACGGTTATACAGTATGGGCTGGACTGCAAGTGTTGACCTGCAAGGGCTGGACGGCAAGGCTGGACGGTAAGGGGCTGGACGTAAGGCTGGACAGCAAGGGTTGGACAGTAAGGGCTGACAGTATGGGTTGGACAGTAAGGGTTGGACGGTCAGGGTTACAGTTATACAGTAAGGGTTGGACGTAAGTGTTGGACGGTATAGTGTTAGGGTTGGACAGTAAGGGTTAGACAGTAAGGGTTACGGTTATACAGTAAGGGTTATACAGTAAGGGTTATACAGTAAGGGTTATACAGTAAGGGTTATACAGTAAGGGTTGGACAGTAAGGGTTGGACAGTAAGCATTACGGTTATACAGTAAGGGGTTGGACAGTAAGGGTTAGACAGTAAAGGTTATGGTTATACAGGAAGGGTTAGACAGTAAGCATTACGGTTATACAGTAAGGGTTGGACAGTAAGGGTTATACAGTAAGGGTTATATAGTAAGGGTTGGACAGTAAGGGTTAGACAGTTAGGGTTAGACGGTAAGGGTTACAGTTATACAGTAAGGGTCGGACGGTAAGGGTTGGACAGTAAGGGTTAGACAGTAAGGGTTAGACAGTTAGGGTTAGACGGTAAGGGTTACAGTTATACAGTAAGGGTTGGACGGTAAGGGTTGGACTGTAAGGGTTAGACGGTAAGGGTTAGACAGTAAGGGTTGGACAGTAAGTGTTAGGGTTGGACAGTCAGGGTTAGACAGTAAGGGTTATACAGTAAGGGTTGGACAGTAAGGGTTGGACAGTAAGGGTTAGACAGTAAGCGTTACGGTTATACAGTCAGGGTTAGACAGTCAGGGTTAGATAGTCAGGGTTAGACAGTAAGCGTTTCGGTTATACAGTCAGGGTTATACAGTCAGGGTTAGACAGTAAGGGTTAGACAGTAAGGGTTAGACAGTAAGGGTTGGACAGTAAGGGTTAGGGTTGGAGAGTAAGGGTTATACAGTAATTGTTGGACGTTAAGGGTTAGACAGTAAGGGTTAGACAGTAAGGGTTAGACAGTAAGGGTTAGACGGTAAGGCGTTACGGTTATACAGTAAGGGTTGGACAGTAAGGGTTATACAGTAAGGGGTTGGACAGTAAGGGTTAGGGTTATGAATTGCTCTGCATTTCAAGGGTTTACGTTTTCTGGAGACATTGTTTCCTAAAATAGTAAAGACACTGATTGTATTTCATAAATGTCTCTGAAATTCCACCAAACCAAAATATAGAAGTCATTAATTATTCTGCCAACTCAATTTTCCATATGCATCGGTATATTCCGACATGATTCAAGATCAATTAAATTAGACTCAGATTTCTCTTTTAGTTTTCTTCAATTCGTTTTCTTAGTGATATCATTATTTAAGAACTACTGATAAAGAAATGGACACACAAGTGGATATAGATTTAGAAAATATATTTCTTGCATGTGTCAATCAGAATATACAAACATTGATTTCATAAAAAGAGACCGAAAGTCTTAAAAGCAATAAACATGTTTAAATAGAGCCTCATATCTATTAATTAAATATTTATACAGTAATGGTTCGTGATGTCCTCATCCCCCAGTGACATATAGGACTGTCTGGTTAGTTCATGTTCTGTGGTCCAAGACGGGTCAGCAGTGGTCAGGGAGCCCATCTATATCCACATCTGATCCTGTGTCTGAGGACTCGATCTCCTCCTCCTCATCTCCCTCCTCCAGACCCTGAGAACCAGGACTCTTCACTGGGACTACGACCAGGCCCAGTTTAACCAGCTTGGCCTGCTGCTGCTCCAGACTCTGCTTGCGCCATTTGATGCGTCGATTCTGGAACCACACCTTGACCTGAGAACAAAATTAATTTCGTTCAATTCTATTTTTTGTTGTTGATTTAAAAAATAAAAATTAAGTTGGAACTTTGCTTTGGTTCAAAGAAAGTTGGATTTGGAATCTGATTTGTACCTGAGCCTCTGTGAGCTGCAGACCCGAAGCCAGTAGGAACCTGTCCGAGCCGACCATGTACTGCTGCCGGGCGAACTCCTTCTCCAGCCGATCCAACTGCTCGTTGGTGAAGCTGGTGCGTATCCGCTTGGATTTCCCTCCCTTGTGTTTGAATGAGTGGGACTTTGACAGACCTCTTTCTGTGAAAGGAGACAGACGGACAACACTTTAAAACTGTATCGTGTTTTTCTTTTAGGAGATTGTGTTTAGTTTGCGTCATGGAATATGCTAGAATGGAACGTTGGATTAACGCTTTACCTTGTATACCAAAGGCCCCACGGCATGACGCGTGGTAAGAGAACGGCAGGCAACAACAGACAGAGTATCCGGGTTGTGTGTGACTGTGTACCGGCGTGTGCTGCATGTCGGGTGAGTAGAGGTACTGTGACAGCGCAGAGCTCATCTGGGTCTGGAAAGGAAGCAGTGGCGGTGCGGTTTGATATTTGGGACTCGTCCAGTCTCTGTGCGTCTCCACCGGCTTGGCGAGCAGAGCATCGATGGTGAAGGACTTCCCGCTGGCAGGCTTGGTCGCCACTGCGCACCGGCTGCCGGTGGGCTGTGCATAGAGCGATGCGTAATGGCGCATGGCGGAGTACCCGTACGCGTCCACTCTTGTTGGTCTGTTTGGAACTTGCATGATGTCAGTCTCAATGTTTAAGGAAAAAGCGAGGAAAATAAAATGATCTTAGGTCCAAGGTAAGTTGTGTCTCCTGGTGCAGCGAGGAAAGGAGTACGGCTCCCCCTGAAACACGTCCCTTTTATCCACTCCCCGGACCTGGAGGTGTCAACAGCCCCCAGCGGGCCTTTGTCTTTCTAAGTAGTCAGATGAGAGGAAGGAGCATCCCGACCACCTATCCAATTCGTTGATGGAGTAGTACAAATACCCTCATAGAACAAGACTGTTGAGGCAGAAGCAGTTTGGGGGTGGGTGGGGGATCGCAAAGGGTTTAGTGGGATACAAATTCTTTGCGTGGATCTGAACCCCGAATGTAATTACAGCGGAGAAGCCCTTGATGTCCCTTTTAAATCAAAGCTCGCCGACAGATGTTGCAAGCAGCAGAACAAATAGCTTCACCATTGGACTGGGACTTAATTAAACAAGGAGTAACATTAAAATCACATTGTAGACAAGTCTACTGCTCAGTTAGATGCACAGCTAACAATGTCAGTAGTCTCAGAACTTAATTAAGGGATTCGTTTTGATTGAAGAAAATTGAGTTTTCCCTAAGAGTCCGGAGAAAATTATCCGTTTTATTTTGTAGGTGCGTTATATAGGTGTGTGATTCAAACGAGCACGCGTCTTCAGGCTTGTATATGCCTATGGTGTGTATGCCCATTCATGAGCAGTGGATCTACTGAATAAAATAAAACCCTACTAAAATAAAGAATTATGTATTTTTTTTATTTATTAATAGCCATTTTCTGTATGAAACTAAGTGTTGGCTATCTAAGTAAACAAACTATTCACTATTCCTCCTGAAACTCGTTATAATTATATGACGATAGGTCGTTGTCCAAAGTGTGTGTTTTTACACTTGTAGTGTCACCCGAAATGAAATAACGAGTAGGGGAATCGGACGAGGCGTCAGATTCAGCAGGTCGGGTGCGCAGAAAGAGAGTCGCTAATGGTTGAGTAGCTGCTACGTCACCTATCCCAGTCAACGCATTAATCCACACCTTGATCTCTTCATTACAACACAGAGATGTGGTGACAGAGAGGCTTCTCTGGGCTGTGCATAAAATAGTTTAACTTGTATACTCTCGTCATTAATTAATGACTTCTTTATTGCACGTTTTGAAATCTATTGTAGTGATGAAAGAGTGCATTATATTCTACAACCGTTAAATGAGATATTTGGGCATTGGGTTGACATGAAATCTTCATAAAGAGAGCAGCTTGCCAAGTATTGTTTTTTTTCATGCGTCAGTTGAAAAGCATCGCGGCTTCTTCAAAGTAAGTGAATTGCTTTCTTACACTACTTTAGGACAAAGCCTCCTCTTTCAATCTGCGATTATGACCAGCTCTGCAAACTCTACCAGCTAATTCCCCTCATTTGGAAGCACCGGAGAGTTTAAACGCAAGCTTTATTTGTTTGAACACACTTGAACAGTGAAAAGAATTGTCAGTCACTTTGACTTCAGAGCCGTTGAATGTATTCTCTGTAGCTGACACTGTGATGCCTAATGAACAAGGCAAACAGAGGGTTTCTCGACTCGGCCTGAACAATGACAAAAGTCTTCTGATGCATCGCCGGCCAGACCACACACCCCAGCCGCTCGTGTTTGCTGTCAGTGTGTTTCACAACTGGAGAAACGAGGACGATGCTGTTACTTGAGCCATCCACAGTGCTGCCCAGCCCATCCCCTCCCCCTAGTATAGCCCGGAACATCTGGGTCAATGTTTACTTAACCTTCACGGACCTGAGAAAGTAGCATGAACTCATCACACAGGCTTTTTTTTTTTAAAGAAATCACAACGATCTCAATGTTAGAATTGATCTGACACTCCAGTCAACTGATGTCCAGTCAACTGATGGACTACTAGACTCACTGCAGTGGGGTGTCTGGGGACAGTGATGATAACAGTTTGGGATTATGGTCACATGAGGAAAATCATCTCACTTATCCCTTAGGTTATGATTCCTATATGCTGCCAACAGAGAGAGGATGGAAGTGGTGGACAAAGTCAGAAACAGCCCTCTCCTCTCCTTGTGTGTGGGCCAGACAGGAATACCTCTGTGTCCAATAGGCCTCTTTATAAGGGTGGGGGTGCACTGGCCACCCATCCTGTCCATCAAAGACATGAAAGACACCGCCCAGGCAAGCCTAACACTCTCTTTCACGGACCCAGAGACACACAGTTTGAATTAACTCAAAACATTAGCCCTCTGACACCATGTCTATTTCAAACTAGTTCCCTAGGTAGGCAGACGGGTCCCTCCCACATCAATGTTCCAGCATACAATAGGTCTGGGATTTCAAAACTACCTCAAAACAAAAGTAATTTCAACAATGGAGTTAGCTAATCGTCAGCCTGAACTCCTCTCACATGTTACAGACAATGAAATATGTTGCAATAATTTGATGAGTACTAATGGCTGTTATGTTCCCTATAGCCACGCCCCTGAACTACGCCCTTAGCCTAGTGGTTAATGTTGGGCTAGTAATGGAAAGGGGAGCTTGTTTGAATCCCTCAAGATGGCATGGTGGAAAATCTACCATTCTGCCCTTGAGCAAAGCGCAGTTAATCCCCACGACTTCCTGGGTGACGCCATGACGTGATAAAGCAGCCCCCTGGACCTTACTGGTTTAGAGGGTTGGGTTCAATGTGGAGACACTATTTATATACACTATATTATATACACTATATATTTATATGGACTGTATTATATACACTATATTTATATATCTATATTTATATGGGCTGTATTATATACACTATATTATATACACTTTATATTTATTATAAACTATATTTATATACACTATATTTATATAAACTATATTTATATATATTTATATACACTATATTTTATATACACTATATTATATACACTATATTTATATGGACTGTATTATACACACTATAATTATATACACTATATTTATATACACTCTAATTATATACACTATATTTATATAAACTATATTTATATACACTATATTTATATGGACTGTATTATATACACAATATTATATACATTATATATTTATATAAACTATATTTATATAAACTATATTTATATACACTATATTTATATACACTATATTTATATAAACTGTATTTATATACACTATATTATATACACTATATTTATATGGGCTGTATTATATATATATATTATATATTTTACAAGGACTATATTTATATACACAATATTTATATGGACTATATTTTATATGCACTATATTTATATTCACTATATTTATATACACAATATTTGTATGGACTATATTTTATATACACAATATTATATATACACTTTTTTACATGAACTATATTTTATATACACTATATTTATATACACAATATTTGTATGGACTATATTTTATATACACTATATTATATATACACTTTTTTACATGAACTATATTTTATATACAATATATTTAAATATACACTATTTGTATAGACTATATTTTATATGGACTCTATTTTATATACACTATATTTATATATACACTATATTTTACATGGACTATCTTATATGTGGATGATATTTTACACTGACAACATTTTAAATATACTATATTTGACATGGACTATATATTTTTGTATATTTTTTTTATTTAACTCGGCAAGTCATTTAAGAAAAAAATTACTATTTTCAATGACAGCCAAGGAACAGTGGGTTAACTGCCTGTTCAGGGGCAGAATGACAGATTTGTACCTTGTCAGCTCAGGGATTTGAACTTGCAACCTTCTGGTTACTAGTCCAACGCTGTAACCACTAGGCTATAAGTTTAACTCATCTGCTCAGGTAAAAAGCAGATAGAACACTACAACTGAACTGAGCTGTTAGAGTGTAGGCGGCAGGTAGCCTAGCGGTTAGAGTGTAGAGGCGGCAGGTAGCCTAGCGGTTAGAGTGTAGAGGCGGCATGTAGCCTAGCGGTTAGAGTGTAGAGGCGGCAGGTAGCCCAGTGGTTAGAGGGGTGATGCAGGTACCCTAGTGGTAAGAGGGGGGAGGCAGGTAGCCTAGTGGTTAGAGGGGAGGCAGGTAGCCTAGTGGTTAGAGTGTAGAGGCGGCAGGTAGCCTAGTGGTTAGAGTGTAGAGGCGACAGGTAGCCTAGTGGTTAGAGGGGTGATGCAGGTAGCCTAGTGGTAAGAGGGGGGAGGCAGGTAGCCTAGTGGTTAGAGGGGAGGCAGGTAGCCTAGTGGTTAGAGTGTAGAGTTGGCTAGGTAGTCTAGTGGTTGGAGTGTTGGTCTCGTACCCGAAAGGTTGCAAGTTCAAACCCCCAATCTGTTGTTCTGACCCTGAACAAGGCAGTTAACTCACTGTTCCAAGGTCATTGTTGGAAATAAGAATTTGTTCTTAACAGACTTGCCTTGTTAAGTTAAACTAAAAAAATCTTCACCCTAAATAGAAGAGCAATGTGTGATAAAATACTGTGTTAATCTGTTAGTGAATGAGACTGTGGTAACCTGTTAGTGAAGACATGCTGTGGTAACCTGTCAGTGAAGACATGCTGTGGTAACCTGTCAGTGAAGACATGCTGTGGTAACCTGTCAGTGAAGACATGCTGTGGTAACCTGTCAGTGAAGACATGCTGTGGTAACCTGTCAGTGAAGACATGCTGTGGTAACCTGTCAGTGAAGACATGCTGTGGTAACCTGTTAGTCAATGAGACTGTGGTAACCTGTCAGTGAAGACATGCTGTGGTAACCTGTCAGTGAAGACATGCTGTGGTAACCTGTCAGTGAAGACATGCTGTGGTAACCTGTCAGTCAATGAGACTGTGGTAACCTGTTAGTGAATGAGACTCTGTGGTAACCTGTCAGTCAATGAGACTGTGGTAACCTGTCAGTGAAGACATGCTGTGGTAACCTGTCAGTGAAGACATGCTGTGGTAACCTGTCAGTGAAGACATGCTGTGGTAACCTGTCAGTGAAGACATGCTGTGGTAACCTGTCAGTGAAGACATGCTGTGGTAATCTGTTAGTGAAGACATGCTGTGGTAACCTGTTAGTGAAGACATGCTGTGGTAACCTGTCAGTGAAGACATGCTGTGGTAATCTGTTAGTGAAGACATGCTGTGGTAACCTGTTAGTGAAGACATGCTGTGGTAACCTGTCAGTGAAGACATGCTGTGGTAACCTGTTAGTGAATGATACTCTGTGGTAACCTGTTAGTGAAGACATGCTGTGGTAACCTGTCAGTGAAGACATGCTGTGGTAACCTGTCAGTGAAGACATGCTGTGGTAACCTGTTAGTGAAGACATGCTGTGGTAACCTGTTAGTGAAGACATGCTGTGGTAATCTGTTAGTGAATGATACTCTGTGGTAACCTGTCAGTGAAGACATGCTGTGGTAATCTGTTAGTGAAGACATGCTGTGGTAACCTGTTAGTGAAGACATGCTGTGGTAACCTGTCAGTGAAGACATGCTGTGGTAACCTGTCAGTGAAGACATGCTGTGGTAACCTGTCAGTGAAGACATGCTGTGGTAACCTGTCAGTGAAGACATGCTGTGGTAACCTGTCAGTGAAGACATGCTGTGGTAACCTGTTAGTGAAGACATGCTGTGGTAACCTGTCATTATAGCCTCCTCCCAGGTGGTCTGGCATTTTACATAGAAGCAGCATTTAATGGAGGTGAGAATTGGAGAGGCTGGACTTCAGACCTGTGTCGACTTTTAATGTGGAAGCTGCATCCCACATGTCACACTACTGCCTTCACAGTGCACTATATAGGGAATAGGCTGGCGTTTGGGACGCACCTTGTCCATAAAGTGTCCTTGCCTCCTGTAGGGTTCAGTGTCTCCGTAGTTAAAGGGAATAGGCTGGCGTTTGGGACGCACCCTGTCCATAAAGTGTCCTTGCCTCCTGTAGGGTTCAGTGTCTCCGTAGTCAAAGGGCAGATGCAGCTTCCTGGTGATAAGATTTGAATGCTGAAGACTCTGTCCTTCTCTCACCAGAATTAGAATGAAAGGACATTTCTTCCCACTCAATGTTAGTGGTGGCTGTTTAACAGTCTGATGGCCTTGAGATAGAAGCTGTCTCTCTCGGTCCCAGCTTTGATGCACCTGTACTGACCTCGCCTTCTGGATGGTAGCGGGGTGGACAGGCAGTGGCTCGGGTGGTTGTTGTCCTTGATGATCTTTATGGCCTTCCTGTGACATCGGGTGGTGTAGGTGTCCTGGAGGGCAGGTAGTTTGCCCCCGGTGATGCGTTGTGCAGACCTCACTACCCTCTGGAGAGCCTTTCGGTTGTGGGCGGAGCAGGTGCCGTACCAGGATACGCACCACGATATATGTAAATTATACCATGATATATGTACTATATACCATGATAAATGTACTATATACCCTGATATATGTATATTATACTCTGATATATGTATATTATACTCTGATATATGTACTATATACCCTGATATATGTACTATATACCCTGATATATGTACTATATACCCTGATATATGTATATTATACTCTGATATATGTATATTATACTCTGATATATGTATATTATACTCTGATATATGTATATTATACTCTGATATATGTATATTATACTCTGATATATGTATATTATACTCTGATATATGTACTATATACCCTGATATATGTACTATATACCCTGATATATGTACTATATACCCTGATATATGTATATTATACCCTGATATATGTACTATATACCCTGATATATGTACTATATACCCTGGTATATGTATATTATACCCTGATATATGTATATTATACCCTGATATATGTACTATATACCCTGATATGTGTATATTACACCCTGATATATGTATATTTCACCCTGGTATATGTATATTATACCCTGATATATGTACTATATACCCTGATATATGTACTATATAACCTGATATATGTATATTATACCCTGATATATGTATATTATACTCTGATATATGTATATTATACCCTGATATATGTATATTATACCCTGATATATGTACTATATACCCTGATATATGTATATTATACCCTGATATATGTACTATATACCCTGATATATGTACTATATACCCTGATATATGTATATTATACTCTGATATATGTATATTATACCCTGATATATGTACTATATACCCTGATATATGTATATTATACCCTGATATATGTATATTATACCCTGATATATGTACTATATACCCTGATATATGTATATTATACCCTGATATATGTACTATATACCCTGATATATGTATATTATACCCTGATATATGTATATTATACTGATATATGTATATTATAACCTGATATATGTACTATATACCCTGATATATGTATATTATACCCTGATATATGTACTATATACCCTGATATATGTATATTATACCCTGATATATGTAGTATATACCCTGATATATGTATATTATACCCTGATATATGTATATTATACCCTGATATATGTAGTATATACCCTGATATATGTATATTATACCCTGATATATGTACTATATACCCTGATATATGTATATTATACTCTGATATATGTACTATATACCCTGATATATGTACTATATACTCTGATATATGTATATTATACCCTGATATATGTATATTATACCCTGATATATGTATATTATAACCTGATATGTGTACAATATACCCTGATATGTGTACTATATACCCTGATATATGTACTATATACCCTGATATATGTATATTATACTCTGATATATGTATATTATACCCTGATATATGTATATTATACCCTGATATATGTACTATATACCCTGTTATATGTACTATATACCCTGATATATGTATATTATACCCTGATATATGTACTATATACCCTGATATATGTATATTATACCCTGATATATGTAGTATATACCCTGATATATGTATATTATACCCTGATATATGTACTATATACCCTGATATATGTACTATATACCCTGATATATGTATATTACACCCTGATATATGTATATTTCACCCTGATATATGTATATTATACCCTGATATATGTAGTATATACCCGGATACATGTATATTATACCCTGATATATGTACTATATACCCTGATAAATGTACTGTATACCCTGATGTATGTACTATATACCCTGATATATGTATATTATACCCTGATATATGTACTATATACCCTGATATATGTACTATATACCCTGATGTATGTACTATATATCCTGATATATGTATATTATACCCTGATATATGTATATTATTCTCTGATATATGTACTATATACCCTGATATATGTACTATATACCCTGATATATGTATATTATACCCTGATATATGTATATTATAACCTGATATGTGTACAATATACCCTGATATATGTATATTATACCCTGATATATGTATATTTCACTCTGATATATGTACTATATACCCTGATATATGTACTATATACCCTGATATATGTATATTATACCCTGATATATGTATATTATAACCTGATATGTGTACAATATACCTTGATATATGTACTATATACCCTGATATATGTATATTATACCCTGATATATGTATATTTCACCCTGATATATGTATATTATACCCTGATATATGTATATTATAACCTGATATGTGTACAATATACCCTGATATGTGTACTATATACCCTGATATATGTACTATATACCCTGATATATGTATATTATACTCTGATATATGTATATTATACCCTGATATATGTATATTATACCCTGATATATGTACTATATACCCTGATGTATGTAATATATACCCTGATATATGTATATTATACCCTGATATATGTATATTATACCCTGATATATGTACTATATACTCTGATATATGTACTATATACCCTGATATATGTACTATATACCCTGATATATGTATATTATACCCTGATATATGTATATTATAACCTGATATGTGTACAATATACCTTGATATATGTACTATATACCCTGATATATGTATATTATACCCTGATATATGTATATTTCACCCTGATATATGTATATTATACCCTGATATATGTATATTATAACCTGATATGTGTACAATATACCCTGATATGTGTACTATATACCCTGATATATGTACTATATACCCTGATATATGTATATTATACTCTGATATATGTATATTATACCCTGATATATGTATATTATACCCTTATATATGTATATTATACTCTGATATATGTATATTATACCCTGATATATGTATATTATACTCTGATATATGTACTATATACCCTGATATATGTACTATATACCCTGATATATGTATATTATACCCTGATATATGTACTCTATACCCTGATATATGTACTATATACACTGATATATGTATATTATACCCTGATATATGTATATTATACCCTGATATATGTACTATATACCCTGATATATGTATATTATATTCTGATATATGTACTATATACCCCAATATATGTACAGTTGAAGTCGGAAGTTTACATACACTTAGGTTGGAGTCATTAAAACTTGTTTTTCAACCACTCCGCAAATTTCTTGTTAACAAACTATAGTTTTGGCAAGTCGGTTGGAAGTTGCCTTCCACTTGGGTCAAACGTGTCGGGTTGCCTTCCACAAACTTCCCACAATAAGTTGGGTGAATTTTGGCCCATTCTTCCTGACAGAGCTGGTGTAACTGAGTCAGGTTTGTAGGCCTCCTTGCTCGCACACACTTTTTCAGTTCTGCCCACACATTTTCTATAGGATTGAGGTCAGGGCTTTGTAATGGCCACTCCAATACATTGACTTTGTTGTCCTTAAGCCATTTTGCCACAACTTTGGAAGTTTGCTTGGGGTCATTGTCCATTTGGAAGACCAAGCTTTAACTTCCTGATTGATGTCTTGAGCTGTTGCTTCAATATATCCACATAATTTTCCACCCTCATGAAGCCATCTATTTTGCGAAGTGCACCAGTCCCTCCTGCAGCAAAGTACCCCCACAACATGATGCTGCCACCCCCGTGCTTCACGGTTGGGATGGTGTTCTTCGGCTTGCAAGCCTCCCCCTTTTCCCTCCAAACATAACAATGGTCATTATGGCCAAACAGTTCTATTTTTGTTTCATCAGACCAGAGGACATATCTCCAAATAGTAGGATCTTTGTGCAGTTTGCAGTTGCAAGCCGTAGTCTGGCTTTTATATGGTGGTTTTGGAGCAGTGGCTTCTTCCTTGCTGAGCGGCCTTTCAGGTAATGTCGATATTGGACTCGTTTTTACTGTGGATATAGATACTTTTGTACCTGTTTCTTCCAGAATCTTCACAAGGCCCTTTGCTGTTGTTCTGGTATTGATTTGCACTTTTCGCACCAAACTACGTTCATCTCCAGGAGACAGAACGCGTCTCCTTCCTGAGCGGTATGACGGCTGTGGTCCCATGGTGTTTTATACTTGCATACTATTGTTTGTACAGATGAACATGGTACCTTCAGGCGTTTTCTATTTTCTGAGGTCTTGTCTGATTTCTTTTGATTTTCCCATGATGTCAAGCAAAAAGAGGCACTGAGTTTGAAGGTAGGCCTTGAAATACATCCACAGGTACACCTCCAATTGACTCAAATTATTAGGTTTCTAAAGCCATGACATCATTTTCTGGAATTTTCCAAGCTGTTTAAAGGCACAGTCAACTTAGTGTATGTAAACTTCTGACCCACTGGAATTGTGATACAGTGAATTATAAGTGAAATAATCTGTCTGTAAACAATTGTTGGAAAAATGAATGGGTCATGTACAAAGTAGATGTCCTAACCGACTTGCCAAAACTATAGACTATAGTTTGTTGACAAGAAATTTGTGGAGTGGTTGAAAAACGAGTTTTAATGATTCCGACCTCAGAGTATGTAAACTTCCGGCTTCAACTGTACATTTAATACTCTGATGTATGAGTATTATACTCTGATATGTCCATTCCTTCGGAAAGGCCCCTTGACCTTTTCCACATTTTGTTAACTTTACAGCCTCATTCTAATATAGATTTTAATATATTGTTCTCATTCTGCAATACCCCATCATCACAAATCAAAACAGGTTTTTTAGAAATTGTAGCAAATTTATTACAAATATAAATACAATTCTTTACATTTAATAAAGTGCTCAGACCCTTTTCTCAGTACTTTGTTGAAGCACCTTTGGCAGCGATTACAGCATTGAGTCTTCTTGGGTATGACGCTACAAGCTTGACACACCTGTATTTGGGAGTTTCTCCCATTCTTCTCTGCAGATCCTCTCAGCTCTGTCTGGTTGGATGGGGACGTCACTGCACAACTATTTTTTCAAGACTCTTCAGAGACGTTCTATCGGGTTCAAGTCCGTGCTCTGGCTGGGCCACTCAAGGACATTCAGAGTCTTGTTCTAAAGCCACTCCTGTGTTGTCTTGGCTGTGTGCTTAGGGTTGTTGTCCTGTTGGAAGGTGAACCTTCACCCAGTCTGAGGTCCTGAGCGCTCTGGAGCAGGTTTTCATCAAGGATCTCTCTGTACTTTGCTCCAGTTCATCTTTCCCTCCAATCCTGACTAGTCTCCCAGTCCCTGCCGCTGAAAAACATCCCCACAGCATAACACTGCCACCATCATGCTTCACCGTAGGGATGGTGCCAGGTTTCCCTCCAGACGTGATGCTTGGCATTCAAGCCAAAGAGTTCAATCTTGGTTTCATCAGACCAGAGAATCTTGTTTCTCATTGTCTGAGAGTCCTTTAGGTGCCTTTGGCAAACTCCAAGCAGGCTGTCATGTGCCTTTTACTTAGGAGGCCCTGATTGGTGGAGTGCTGCAGAGATGGTTGTCCTTCTGGAAAGACACAAGATAAAATAAATAAGCATAGATATGGGTTGTATTTACAATGGTGCGCGTTCTTCACTGGTTGCCCTTTTCTCGTGGCAACAGGTCACAAATCTTGCTGCTTTGATGGCACACTGTGGAATTTCACCCAGTAGATATGGGAGTTTTTCAAAATTGGATATGTTTTCAAATTCCTTGTGGATCTGTGTAATCTGAGGGAAATATGTCTCTCTAATATGGTCATACATTGGGCAGGAGGTTAGGAAGTGCAGCTCAGTTTCCACCTCATTTTGTGGGCAGTGAGCACATAGCCTGTCTTCTCTTGAGAGCATGTCTGCCTACGGCGGCCTTTCTCAATAGCAAGGCTATGCTCGCTGAGTCTGTACATAGTCAAAGCTTTCCTTAATTTTGGGTCAGTCACAGTGGTCAGGTATTCTGCCGCTGTGCTCTCTGTGTAGGGCCAAATAGCATTCTATTTGCTCTGTTTTTTGTTAATTCTTTCCAATGTGTCAAGTAATTATCTTTTTGTTTTCTCATGATTTGGTTGGGTCCAATTGTGCTGCTGTCATGGGGCTCTGTAGGGTGTGTGTTTTAGAACAGAGCCCCAGGACCAGCTTGCTTAGGGACTCTCTCTCCAGGTTCATCTCTCTGTAGGTGATGGCTTTGTTGTGGAAGGTTTGGGAAGGTTTGGGAATCGCTCTCTTTTCTCTCTCTTTTCTCTCTCTCTCTCTCTCTCTCTCTCTCTCTCTCTCTCTCTCTCTCTCTCTCTCTCTCTCTCTCTCTCTCTCTCTCTCTCTCTCTCGTGAAAGAAGAGAAGACATGCAGTCATATTCTGACCATTCTGCTCATTTTGGTTCTGGAAAGATTTATCAGACACATTTGAAGTTACACCGTGAATGATCTGAATGCTCCCTGTTTTTCCCATACACCCCAGTCTGTGTCCATAACTAGTCTGTAGTCCAGGTGCACATAAGCTGCATCTGGCTGACAGACCATTGAGCCACTCTGAACGCTGGGAAGATCAAACGTCTCCATGGTGAAACACCAAACAAACATTGAAATGCAGCCTTTTTATGGGTCCCATGTCACACTGTAGAGAATGAGAGGTGACTACTAGGAAGTATGTCGTCAATGCAGACAAAACAAACTACCATCATAAAAGTTCTGACAACAGAGGCCATTAGGAAGAGACAATGACTAATTAGTATTTAGGAGGAAGATGATGGTCACTGGTTTGACATCAAACAAGACCACACAGGCTAAACTGGCTAAACTAAAGCTATTAGACACCTGGTGACATCTGGTGGTCTAACAGGAGAGGACAAGGAAAGTCTAGAGTACATGTTCATAGAGACATTCTTAATGGCATTTATGTGATTCCTCACATCCTCTCTACTAGCCTCCTCAAAACCCATTGGACGTGAAGGTCAACCTGAAATGCCCACAGCAGTAATTTAAAGGATAATTTAGTTGCTACCGGCAGTCGGGCAGTACCCCGGTCGGGCTGACGCAATGTTAGCAAAGTTAAACCGACTTCCTGAGCTTCAAACGCACCATTGAGTCATCGCAGGAAAGAATGGTGTGATGTTATCGATGGCTTTTGTCGCAAACGTTCTAATGGACTCAAGGCAACAGCCTCCTGTCTCCATCAGTCCTCTGGTGACATCTAGTGGCCATGGTGGGAGAAGACCATGAAAGTCAACCAGTAGCTTCCTCCCCTTGTATACTTTCTACATTCATTCTCAAACAGATTGCTGATAGTGAGGCATCCATCACATTCCCTTTCACATAGTCTGTTTTTTTTCCATCAAATGAGTAAATAGTTTTTTCTGTACATTTTATTTGAAGCCATTCCTTTAAATGTAACCAGTGTCACGGCTGTTGAAGGAAGAGGACCAAGGTGCAGCGTCGTAAACGGCAGAGTAGCCTAGTGGTTAGTGCGTTGGACTAGTAACCGGAAGGTTGCAAGTTCAAATCCCTGAGCTGACAAGGTACAAATCTGTCGTTCTGCCCCAGAACAGGCAGTTAGCCCATAGGTCCTAGGCCGTCATTGAAAATAAGAATTTGTTCTTAACTGACTTGCCTGGTTAAATAAAGGTAAAAAAAATAAATAAACGTACATGGTCTTATTATTAGACAAGATGCCGAACAAAACAATAAACACAACAAAACATACGACGATATGCAGTCTCGAGGTCAGGCCAGGCAGGGGTCAGAAACCAGAACAGTACCAGACGATAGGCAGTCTCGAAGGTCAGGCCAGGCAGGGGTCAGAAACCAGAACAGTACCAGACGATAGGCAGTCTCGAGGTCAGGCCAGGCAGGGGTCAGAAACCAGAACAGTACCAGACAATAGGCAGTCTCGAAGGTCAGGCCAGGTAGGGGTCATAAACCAGAACATTACCAGACGATAGGCAGTCTCGAAGGTCAGGCCAGGCAGGGGTCAGAAACCAGAACAGTACCAGACGATAGGCAGTCTCGAAGGTCAGGCCAGACAGGGGTCAGAAACCAGAACAGTACCAGACGATAGGCAGTCTTGAAGGTCAGGCCAGGCAGGGGTCAGAAACCACAACTGGGTCCAAAACAGTACAAGGGGATAGGCAGGCTGGTAGTCAGAACAGGCAGGCTGGTGGTCAGAACAGGCAGGCTTGTTGTCAGAACAGGGAGGCTGGTTGTCGGAACAGGCAGGCTGGTGGTCAGAACAGGCAGGCTGGTGGTCAGAACAGGCAGGCTGGTTGTAAGAACAGGCAGGCTGGTTGTCAGAACAGGCAGGCTGGCTGTCAGAACAGGCAGGCTGGTGGTCAGAACAGGCAGGCTGGTGGTCAGAACAGGCAGGCTGGTTGTCAGAACAGGCAGGCTGGTAGTCAGAACAGGCAGGCTTGTAGTCAGAACATGCAGCAGGGTCAGGCAGGCTGGCTGTCAGAACAGGCAGGATGGTGGTCAGAACAGGCAGGAGGGTTGTCAGAACAGGCAGGCTGGTTGTCAGAACAGGCAGGATGGTGGTCAGAACAGGCAGGCTGGTTGTCAGAACAGGCAGGAGGGTGGTCAGAACAGGCAGGAGGGTGGTCAGAACAGGCAGGCTGGTTGTCAGAACAGGCAGGATGGTGGTCAGAACAGGCAGGCTGGTTGTCAGAACAGGCAGGAGGGGGGTCAGAACAGGCAGGCTGGTTGTCAGAACAGGCAGGAGGGTTGTCAGAACAGGCAGGAGGGTTGTCAGAACAGGTAGGCTGGTTGTCAGAACAGGCAGGATGGTGGTCAGAACAGGCAGGCTGGTTGTCAGAACAGGCAGGAGGGTGGTCAGAACAGGCAGGCTGGTTGTCAGAACAGGCAGTATGGTGGTCAGAACAGGCAGGCTGGTTGTCAGAACAGGCAGGATGGTGGTCAGAACAGGCAGGAGGGTTGTCAGAACAGGCAGGCTGGTTGTCAGAACAGGCAGGATGGTGGTCAGAACAGGCAGGATGGTGGTCAGAACAGGCAGGAGGGTTGTCAGAACAGGCAGGCTGGTTGTCAGAACAGGCAGGATGGTGGTCAGAACAGGCAGGCTGGTTGTCAGAACAGGCAGGAGGGTGGTCAGAACAGGCAGGAGGGTGGTCAGAACAGGCAGGCTGGTTGTCAGAACAGGCAGGATGGTGGTCAGAACAGGCAGGCTGGTTGTCAGAACAGGCAGGAGGGTGGTCAGAACAGGCAGGCTGGTTGTCAGAACAGGCAGGAGGGTTGTCAGAACAGGCAGGAGGGTTGTCAGAACAGGTAGGCTGGTTGTCAGAACAGGCAGGATGGTGGTCAGAACAGGCAGGCTGGTTGTCAGAACAGGCAGGAGGGTGGTCAGAACAGGCAGGCTGGTTGACAGAACAGGCAGTATGGTGGTCAGAACAGGCAGGCTGGTTGTCAGAACAGGCAGGATGGTGGTCAGAACAGGCAGGCTGGTTGTCAGAACAGGCAGGATGGTGGTCAGAACAGGCAGGCTGGTTGTCAGAACAGGCAGGAGGGGGTCAGAACAGGCAGGCTGGTTGTCAGAACAGGCAGGATGGTGGTCAGAACAGGCAGGAGGGTTGTCAGAACAGGCAGGCTGGTTGTCAGAACAGGCAGGATGGTGGTCAGAACAGGCAGGCTGGTTGTCAGAACAGGCAGGAGGGTGGTCAGAACAGGCAGGAGGGTGGTCAGAACAGGCAGGCTGGTTGTCAGAACAGGCAGGATGGTGGTCAGAACAGGCAGGCTGGTTGTCAGAACAGGCAGGATGGTGGTCAGAACAGGCAGGCTGGTTGTCAGAACAGGCAGGATGGTGGTCAGAACAGGCAGGCTGGTTGTCAGAACAGGCAGGAGGGGGGTCAGAACAGGCAGGCTGGTTGTCAGAACAGGCAGGATGGTGGTCAGAACAGGCAGGAGGGTTGTCAGAACAGGCAGGCTGGTTGTCAGAACAGGCAGGATGGTGGTCAGAACAGGCAGGCTGGTTGTCAGAACAGGCAGGAGGGTGGTCAGAACAGGCAGGAGGGTGGTCAGAACAGGCAGGCTGGTTGTCAGAACAGGCAGGATGGTGGTCAGAACAGGCAGGCTGGTTGTCAGAACAGGCAGGAGGGGGTCAGAACAGGCAGGCTGGTTGTCAGAACAGGCAGGAGGGTTGTCAGAACAGGCAGGGAGGGTTGTCAGAACAGGTAGGCTGGTTGTCAGAACAGGCAGGATGGTGGTCAGAACAGGCAGGCTGGTTGTCAGAACAGGCAGGAGGGTGGTCAGAACAGGCAGGCTGGTTGTCAGAACAGGCAGTATGGTGGTCAGAACAGGCAGGCTGGTTGTCAGAACAGGCAGGATGGTGGTCAGAACAGGCAGGCTGGTTGTCAGAACAGGCAGGATGGTGGTCAGAACAGGCAGGCTGGTTGTCAGAACAGGCAGGAGGGGGGTCAGAACAGGCAGGCTGGTTGTCAGAACAGGCAGGAGGGGGGTCAGAACAGGCAGGCTGGTTGTCAGAACAGGCAGTAGGGTGGTCAGAACAGGCAGGCTGGTTGTCAGAACAGGCAGGAGGGGGTCAGAACAGGCAGGCTGGTTGTCAGAACAGGCAGGATGGTGGTCAGAACAGGCAGGCTGGTTGTCAGAACAGGCAGGAGGGGGTCAGAACAGGCAGGCTGGTTGTCAGAACAGGCAGGAGGGGGGGTCAGAACAGGCAGGCTGGTTGTCAGAACAGGCAGTAGGGTGGTCAGAACAGGCAGGCTGGTTGTCAGAACAGGCAGGAGGGGGGTCAGAACAGGCAGGCTGGTTGTCAGAACAGGCAGGAGGGGGGTCAGAACAGGCAGGCTGGTTGTCAGAACAGGCAGGCTGGTTATCAGAACAGGCAGAAGGGTGGTCAGAACAGTGAGTTTATTTTGGAAGCCATGTAGAATTTTCTCAGGTACCGTGATTCCTTGGAAAACTTTGACACTCACTTCTCTTGTCTTTTTATAATATTAGTAAACTCGTCAATTGTGTATGTATGGTAGTGGTTATGCTTATTGTGAAAGATTGAGGGCAGAAGGGTCAGGCAGGCTGGTTGTCAAAACAGGCAGAAGGGTCAGGTAGGCTGGTAGTCAGAACAGGTAGGCTGGTAGTCAGAACAGGTAGGCTGGTAGTCAGAACAGGTAGGCTGGTAGTCAGAACAGGTAGGCTGGTAGTCAGAACAGGTAGGCTGGTAGTCAGAACAGGCAGAGTGGTCAGGCAGGCTGGTAGTCAGAACAGGCATGCTGGTTGTCAGAACAGGCATGCTGGTTGTTAGAACAGGCAGAAGGGTCAGGCAGGCTGGTAGTCAGAACAGGCATGCTGGTTGTCAGAACAGGCAGGCTGGTTGTCAGAACAGGCAGGCTGGTTGTTAGAACAGGCAGAGTGGTCAGGCAGGCTGGTAGTCAGAACAGGCAGAGTGGTCAGGCAGGCTGGTAGTCAGAACAGGCATGCTGGTTGTCAGAACAGGCAGGCTGGTTGTCAGAACAGGCAGGAGGGTGGTCAGAACAGGCATGCTGGTTGTCAGAACAGGCAGGCTGGTTGTCAGAACAGGCAGGCTGGTTGTCAGAACAGGCAGGAGGGTGGTCAGAACAGGCAGGAGGGTGGTCAGAACAGGCATGCTGGTTGTCAGAACAGGCAGGCTGGTTGTCAGAACAGGCAGGCTGGTGGTCAGAACAGGCAGGCTGGTTGTCAGAACAGGCAGGAGGGTGGTCAGAACAGGCATGCTGGTTGTCAGAACAGGCAGGCTGGTTGTCAGAACAGGCAGGCTGGTAGTCAGAACAGGCAGGCTGGTTGTCAGAACAGGCAGGCTGGTTGTCAGAACAGGCAGAAGGGTCAGGCAGTCTGGGTAGAAGCTGTTCAGGGTCCTGTAGATTACAGAGTTGGTTAATCGGTATTGCTTGCTCTGATCTTGTATGTTATTTAGGGGTTAGGAAGGTGCTCATGAATAAATAAAAATTTTAAAAAGTTTTGAAGAGCCTTGACTCCCTCAATATATTGATGAATAAAAATACAGTTGGTTTGATTGATCCTGAAAGTTGTCAAATTCAATTGTTCAATCCATTGAAATATTGGAAGGTGAGAAAAGTGATCAATAGGGGTTGACCAGTAGTCCTCTGATTGATCAATAATCCCCACTGATCATGGTGTGATGACAACGGTACAGTCGTGAACGGCGCTCCACGTTTAGACTGATACATGTGGTTTGTGTCCATAACGATTCAAAAAGTCTACATGTCCCAAATTATTGCAGAAATTGAGAGGAGCCAGTCCAGACGAGAAACGCACGTGCCCCGCCTCAGGCTGATGGATCAGCTGAGAATAGCAGGTGTAAAGTAGGTGTATAGCAGATGTATAGCAGGTGAATAGCAGGTGTAAAGTAGGTGTATAGCAGATGTATAGCAGGTGAATAGCAGGTGTAAAGTAGGTGTATAGCAGCTGTATAGCAGGTGTATAGCAGGTGAATAGCAGGTGAATAGCAGGTGAATAGCAGGTGTATAGCAGGTGAATAGCAGGTGTAAAGTAGGTGTATAGCAGCTGTATAGCAGGTGTATAGCAGGTGAATAGCAGGTGAATAGCAGGTGTAAAGTAGGTGTATAGCAGCTGTATAGCAAGTGTATAGCAGGTGAATAGCAGGTGTAAAGTAGGTGTATAGCAGCTGTATAGCAGGTGTATAGCAGGTGAATAGCAGGTGAATAGCAGGTGAATAGCAGGTGTATAGCAGGTGAATAGCAAGTGAATAGCAGGTGAATAGCAGATGTATAGCAGGTGAATAGCAGGTGAATAGCAGGTGTATAGCAGGTGAATAGCAGGTGAATAGCAGATGTGTAGCAGGTGAATAGCAGATGAATAGCACTCTATTCTTATGCTTCAGTTCAAGGTTAACTCGGTTAGCCTTAACCCGCTTAACTCGGGTCAGAATTGCCCCAAAATAACCTGGTCAATTGCTCCAGGGTTGCTGGACTATGGTGACCGTGGTCATGGACCCCACTATCTGTGGTGTCTAAGGGGAGTTGATATGCAAGAAACACATTTCCACACACACTCTACCAGTGTCTACCAGGACAAATATTATTATGATTAAAGTAGTGCACTTCATGGAACATGGTACAGTTTGGGTCGCAGATGAAAGCCTCGGTTGTGGGATGCCACCTACTGGCCATTTTATACATATCAGGTTCCATTTTACATCAGGTTCCATTTTACATCAGGTTCCATTTTACATAAGGTTCCATTTAATATCAGGTTCCATTTAATATCAGGTTCCATTTAATATCATGTTCCATTTTACTTCAGGTTCCATTTAATATCAGGTTCCATTTTACATCATGTTCCATTTTACATCAGGTTCCATTTAATATCAGGTTCCATTTAATATCAGGTTCCATTTAATATCATGTTCCATTTTACTTCAGGTTCCATTTAATATCAGGTTCCATTTTACATCAGGTTCCTTTTTACATAAGGTTCCATTTAATATCAGGTTCCATTTTACATCAGGTTCCTTTTTACATCAGGTTCCATTTAATATCAGGTTCCTTTTTATATAAGGTTCCATTTAATATCAGGTTCCATTTTACATCAGGTTCCTTTTTACATCAGGTTCCATTTAATATCAGGTTCCTTTTTATATAAGGTTCCATTTAATATCAGGTTCCATTTTACATCAGGTTCCTTTTTACATCAGGTTCCATTTAATATCAGGTTCCTTTTTATATAAGGTTCAATTTAATATCAGGTTCCATTTTACATCAGGTTTCATTTAATATCAGGTTCCATTTAATATCAGGTTCCTTTTTATATAAGGTTCCATTTAATATCAGGTTCCTTTTTACATCAGGTTCCATTTAATATCAGGTTCCATTTTACATCAGGTTCCATTTAATATCAGGTTCCATTTTACATCAGGTTCCATTTAATATCAGGTTCCATTTTACATCATGTTCCATTTTACTTCAGGTTACATTTAATATCAGGTTCCATTTTACATCATGTTCCATTTTACTTCAGGTTCCATTTAATATCAGGTTCCATTTTACATCATGTT
>NW_027011025.1:0-26818 GCF_036934945.1 Oncorhynchus masou masou | reverse complement strand
TTTATCTGTCTCTCTCTTTCTCTTTTCTTCCCAATCTCTTTATCTGTCTCTCTCTTTCTCTTTTCCTCCCTCTCTCTTTATCTGTCTCTCTCTTTCTCTTTTCCTCCCTCTCTCTTTATCTGTCTCTCTCTTTCTCTTTTCCTCCCTCTCTCTTAATCTGTCTCTCTTTTTCTCTTTTCCTCCCTCTCTCTTTATCTGTCTCTCTTTCTCTTTTCCTCCCTCTCTCTTAATCTGTCTCTCTTTTTCTCTTTTCCTCCCTCTCTCTTTATCTGTCTCTCTCTTTCTCTTTTCCTCCCTCTCTCTTTATCTCTCTCTTTCTCTTTTCCTCCCTCTCTCTTTATCTGTCTCTCTCTTTCTCTTTTCTTCCCTCTCTCTTTATCTGTCTCTCTTTCTCTTTTCCTCCCTATCTCTTTATCTGTCTCTCTTTCTCTTTTCCTCCCTCTCTCTTTATCTCTCTCTTCTCTTTCTTCCTCTCTTTACTGCCTCTCTCTTTCTCTTGTCCTCCCTCTCTTTCATCTGTCTCCTCTCTCTCTTTCCTCCCTCTCTATCTGTCTCTCTCTTTCTCTTTTCCTCCCTCTCTCTTTATCTCCCTCTCTTTCTCTTTTCCTCTCCTCTCTCTCTTTATCTGTCTCTCTCTTTCTCTTTTCTTCCCTCTCTCTTTATCTGTCTCTCTTTCTCTTTTCCTCCCTATCTCTTTATCTGTCTCTCTCTTTCTCTTTTCTCTCCTCTCTCTCTTTATCTGTCTCTCTCTTTCTCTTTTTCCTCCCTATCTCTTTATCTGTCTCTCTCTTCTCTTTTCCTCCCTCTCTCTTTATCTGTCTCTCTCTTTCTCTTTCCTCCCTCTCTCTTTTATCTGTCTCTCTTTCTCTTTTCCTCCCCTCTCTCTTTATCTGTCTCTCTCTTTCTCTTTTCCTCCCTCTCTCTTTATCTGTCTCTCTCTTTCTCCTCCCTCTCTCTTTATCTGTCTCTCTCTTTCTCTTTCCTCCCTATCTCTTTATCTGTCTCTCTTTCTCTTTTCCTCCCCTCTCTCTTTATCTGTCTCTTTCTCTTTTCCTCCCTATCTCTTTATCTGTCTCTCTTTCTCTTTTCCTCCCTCTCTCTTTATCTGTCTCTCTCTTTCTCTTTTCCTCCCTCTCTCTTTATCTGTCTCTCTCTTTCTCTTTTCCTCCCTCTCTCTTTATCTGTCTCTCTCTTTCTCTTTTCCTCCCTCTCTCTTTATCTGTCTCTCTCTTTCTCTTTTCTTCCCACTCTCTTTATCTGTCTCTCTCTTTCTCTTTTCCTCCCTCTCTCTTTATCTCTCTCTTTCTCTTTTCCTCCCTCTCTCTTTATCTGTCTCTCTCTTTCTCTTTTCTTCCCTCTCTCTTTATCTGTCTCTCTTTCTCTTTTCCTCCCTATCTCTTTATCTGTCTCTCTTTCTCTTTTCCTCCCTCTCTCTTTATCTCTCTCTTTCTCTTTTCTTCCCTCTCTCTTTATCTGTCTCTCTCTTTCTCTTTTCCTCCCTCTCTCTTTATCTGTCTCTCTTTCTCTTTTCCTCCCTCTCTCTTTATCTCTCTCTTTCTCTTTTCCTCCCTCTCTCTTTATCTGTCTCTCTCTTTCTCTTTTCTTCCCTCTCTCTTTATCTGTCTCTCTTTCTCTTTTCCTCCCTATCTCTTTATCTGTCTCTCTTTCTCTTTTCCTCCCTCTCTCTTTATCTGTCTCTCTTTCTCTTTTCCTCCCTATCTCTTTATCTGTCTCTCTTTCTCTTTTCCTCCCTCTCTCTTTATCTGTCTCTCTCTTTCTCTTTTCCTCCCTCTCTCTTTATCTGTCTCTCTCTTTCTCTTTTCCTCCCTCTCTCTTTATCTGTCTCTCTCTTTCTCTTTTCCTCCCAATCTCTTTATCTGTCTCTCTCTTTCTCTTTTCCTCCCTCTCTCTTTATCTCTCTCTTTCTCTTTTCCTCCCTCTCTCTTTATCTGTCTCTCTCTTTCTCTTTTCCTCCCTCTCTCTTTATCTTTTCCTCCCTCTCTCTTTATCTGTCTCTCTCTTTCTCTTTTCCTCCCTCTCTCTTTATCTGTCTCTCTCTTTCTCTTTTCTTCCCAATCTCTTTATCTGTCTCTCTCTTTCTCTTTTCCTCCTCTCTCTTTATCTCTCTCTTTCTCTTTTCCTCCTCTCTCTTTATCTGTCTCTCTCTTTCTCTTTTCCTCCCTCTCTCTTTCTCTTTTCCTCCCTCTCTCTTTATCTGTCTCTCTCTTTCTCTTTTCTTCCCAATCTCTTTATCTGTCTCTCTCTTTCTCTTTTCCTCCCTCTCTCTTTATCTCTCTCTTTCTCTTTTCCTCCCTCTCTCTTTATCTGTCTCTCTCTTTCTCTTTTCCTCCCTCTCTCTTTATCTGTCTCTCTCTTTCTCTTTTCTTCCCAATCTCTTTATCTGTCTCTCTCTTTCTCTTTTCCTCCCTCTCTCTTTATCTGTCTCTCTTTCTCTTTTCCTCCCTCTCTCTTTATCTGTCTCTCTCTTTCTCTTTTCCTCCCTCTCTCTTTATCTGTCTCTCTCTTTCTCTTTTCTTCCCAATCTCTTTATCTGTCTCTCTCTTTCTCTTTTCCTCCCTCTCTCTTTATCTGTCTCTCTCTTTCTCTTTTCTTCCCAATCTCTTTATCTGTCTCTCTCTTTCTCTTTTCCTCCCTCTCTCTTTATCTGTCTCTCTCTTTCTCTTTTCCTCCCTCTCTCTTTATCTCTCTCTTTCTCTTTTCCTCCCTCTCTCTTTTCCTCCCTCTCTCTTTCTCTTTTCTTCCCAATCTCTTTATCTGTCTCTCTCTTTCTCTTTTCTTCCCTCTCTCTTTATCTGTCTCTCTCTTTCTCTTTTCCTCCCTATCTCTTTATCTGTCTCTCTCTTTCTCTTTTCCTCCCTCTCTCTTTATCTGTCTCTCTCTTTCTCTTTTCTTCCCAATCTCTTTATCTGTCTCTCTCGCTCACATTTTTCTCTTTCAGTTTGCTGGAGACCTTAGGATTCTGATCAAGGCTTCATCTTACCATGTTGGATTTGACATGATATAGATGTATATTTACTAACACATTACATTACATGTTGGCAAACTAACTATAACTATAACTAACTCTAAGGCCACCATGTTTTTTATGTTGCGTAGTACTAGTTCAGCATTTTACGAAGTGGACCTTAAATATCTTTAACTTCAAGAAGTGTTTCTGTTCAACCACTACATTCGTCCTATATCATGTGTGTCAATAACAGTTTGTAACTTGTATTTGATTCTGCAGGTGTATAACAGAGTTTGTAAACCTAGGTAATGTCTCAGCTCTGCGTATGTTCAGAGTGTTGAGGGCATTGAAAACTATTTTCTGTAATTCCAGGTAAGACAGGATGGGTGTCGATGTGTCGTGGGTCCTATTTTTTATTTTATTTATCCTTTACTCCCCCTCCGTGGACAGGCTCTGTGAGTGGCGTTGTGGTTACTTCCTGGTTGAGTGCGTGCGTGGTGGTGGTGTTGTGGTGCTTTTGCGCGTGTGTTTTTGTCACTGGTGTTTGTTTGTGTGTGGTCCTTCCCCTGTTTACAGATATATAACAGAGTTTGTGGACCTGGGCAATGTCTCTGCGTTGAGAACATTCAGAGTTCTCCGAGCATTGAAAACTATCTCTGTCATACCAGGTGAGATTCAGTTTAAACACTAAGGCTGATGTTTATATCACACCCTTTTACTAATATTATTATTATCATTTTTATTATCATTTTTAAGCACTCCCAAAAAAAAGAATTGGAAATAATTTTTGTTGAATTTATTTTTTCCTCCAAATGTATCAAAAATGGTACTGATACATTTTTGATAGGCTTTGCAGTCTACTCCAGGTTCCTCCAAAGTGTCTCTCTTCTGCCCCAGTAGAAGTCTCATCCTAAAGGCAGCTGTGATTCTCCTCGGAAATAGCTGTAAGCCACTGTCTATGTCTATTCATTGGAATGGGCAATAGCAGAAGCCCCACTAAAGAAAAGGACACTGACAGTAGCAGTATGATAGCACATCAATAGATTATCACCAGAGACAAAGTCAAATATATGTTGATTAATTAAGTGGATTCATTTTTCTTTAGCTGACCATAAGGAATAGCTTATAATTAACCAACCTTTCCTGATTCACTGTACTGCACACTTTGACAAAGACTGTTGAGACATCTACAGTATAGCTCATCCATAGTACTTTTATCATTGGAAAAAGCCTCCAGGCTCTTGCAAGGTTTTCGAAAGATGGAGATAATTATTCATATCCAAAAATAACTAGGTAATTGGATTGGAAGAGAGGGTACAATTAACTAAATACATTAACATGATTTATTACGGGGAAAAAAAGGATGCAAATGAATGAATTTGACTCAATACGTCTGAGTTAAAGAAGAAACGTAGAGTATGTTGACGCTCAGCTGGGAACTGACATAGCTCTTACTGACATCCCACAGAATATACTTATTCATTATTGATGAAGACTGCCAAGCCTAGTTTGTGGACATATTTTATGCTGCATGATGCATTTGAGTGACTTGCTTTACAGTATTAGCCTGCTAAAAAGCTTTGGGTGATGAAAAATGGCATTGAAAACGTTTGTTTTGCCCGTTTCCGTTTGTTGTTTTGTTCATGTTAACTTTTCATTATTATGACCGACTTGAACAGAAAATAGAACACATATTTTCTGCTGGCATTCTAGAGCTTTCTAGAATGCTGATGGGAGTGACTGAATGAGCCACTAACCTTTACTTGAGTCAACACATACAGTTCATACAGTACATACAGTATATGATATGGTGTATGAAGGATGGTAGTGCTTAAGTTGTAAATCGGAAGGTTCCAGAATAAAAATTGAGCGCGAGAGAGGGGTGACCTAGGGGGCTCTGCGGTACCACAGTGAATCAACAATAAATCACCTTGCTAATAAAGCAGCGCACACATATCATTGCTTTTGTGTAGTGCCGTAGAGCATCAGAGGAGAGGTGCTTACAGAAGTTGCACACATGAGTTTTTTTTTACTTGGGCCTGGGAAGAATTTGACCTTTCACAAACACATTTCATTCAGTTCAGTCATTTTATATGACTTGGAGAGTTTAGCTGAATATTTTTTAATACCTCACAAATGATCGAAATTACAGTTTACTTTGATACTGACAAACTAAGAATCTGAGATCAATAGTTGATGAGCAGCTGACTCACCAGCGATGGCCGATGCGCTCGTGCCAAAAGCCTATCTCTTGTTTCACTTTGTAAAACAAAGTTTGCTCAATCGGCCTATTTGGAAGTTGATTGAATATTTTGGTAGCCTACAGTAGGATTCAACTCTTCTCTTTTAAGCAGGAGCCATTTGCTTTCCAACCTGTATTTTCCAACCGCGATTGTGTTTGAAATATTACGTAATGCTTGTTCCGGCGGCATGCTGTTCACTAACAGATTTGCAGCTCGTTCCCAGGCTATATGCTTTGGGATTGAGCTATGTGAACGCAGTCCAAAACGAGGCAATTTTTGTAAACAGCTATTGGTCCTCTGTGACTAAATGATGGACCTACTTCTGGTGTAGTATTATAAATGATGGACCTACTTCTGGTGTAGTATTATAAATGATGGACCTACTTCTGGTGTAGTATTATTAATGATGGACCTACTTCTGGTGTAGTATTATAAATGATGGACCTACTTCTGGTGTAGTATTATACATGATGGACCTACTTCTGGTGTAGTATTATAAATGATGGACCTACTTCTGGTGTAGTATTATACATGATGGACCTACTTCTGGTGTAGTATTATACATGATGGACCTACTTCTGGTGTAGTATTATTAATGATGGACCTACTTCTGATGTAGTATTATACATGATGGACCTACTTCTGGTGTAGTATTATAAATGATGGACCTACTTCTGGTGTAGTATTATAAATGATGGACCTACTTCTGGTGTAGTATTATTAATGATGGACCTACTTCTGGTGTAGTATTATAAATGATGGACCTACTTCTGGTGTAGTATTATACATGATGGACCTACTTCTGGTGTAGTATTATAAATGATGGACCTACTTCTGGTGTAGTATTATACATGATGGACCTACTTCTGGTGTAGTATTATTAATGATGGACCTACTTCTGGTGTAGTATTATACATGATGGACCTACTTCTGGTGTAGTATTATACATGATGGACCTACTTCTGGTGTAGTATTATTAATGATGGACCTACTTCTGGTGTAGTATTATACATGATGGACCTACTTCTGGTGTAGTATTATACATGATGTCATGTCTTGTTATGTCTGTTCCTGTCCTTTCTCTTCATTCTCTCTCTCTGCTGGTCTTTTTAGGTTACCTTCTCTGTCTCTCATTCCTCAGCTGTTCTACATTTCCCCTAACTAGCTCATTCTCTCTTTCCCCACCTGTTCTCTCTTCCCCCTCTGATTAGGTCTCTATTTCTTTCTCTGTTCCTGCTACTTTCAGTGTCTGATTCTTATTTGTGTTTTTTGATGCCAGAAGCAAGCTGTCGTCTCGTTTGCTTCCACCTTGTCCTGTCCTGTCGGAGTCTGCCTGGCAGGAGAATCCTGCACTATACTAACGTTCTTTTGTTCCGCTGACAACGTTGGAAGAGGATTTATGCCATTCCTGTATTTTCATTAAAGAACTCTGTTTTCTGTTAAAACCGCTTTTGGGTCTTCACTCAAGTTCATAACAGAAGAATCAGACCAAGAATGGACCCAGCGGCTCCGGACCCTTTTCACTCCGCCGTCGAGATCCAGGGAGCGTTGCTAGGCAGACACGAGGAGGAATTGTCTGCTGCTCAACATGCCGTTGAGACCCTGGCCGTCCAAGTCTCCGACCTCACAAGACGGGTTCACCAACTCCACCTCGATCCACCGCCCACTTCCAGGGTTTCCGAGTCGCCAGAGCCCAGGATCAACAACCCGCCGTGTTACTCTGGGGAGCCCACTGAGTGCCGCTCATTCCTCACTCAGTGTGATGTGGTGTTCTCTCTCCAGCCCAACACTTACTCCAGGAGCGCAGCCCGCATCGCCTACGTCATTTCTCTCCTTACCGGACGGGCGCGTGAGTGGGGCACGGCAGTCTGGGAGGCGAGGGCTGAGTGTATTAACCAGTATCAGGACTTTAAGGAGGAGATGATACGGGTTTTTGACCGTTCTGTTTTTGGCGAGGAGGCTTCCCGGGCCCTGTCTTCCCTATGTCAGGGGAATAGATCCATAACGGATTATTCTATTGAGTTTCGCACTCTCGCTGCCTCTAGTGACTGGAACGAGCCGGCTTTGCTCGCTCGTTTTCTGGAGGGTCTCCACGTCGAGGTTAAGGATGAGATCCTCTCCCGGGAGGTTCCTTCCAGTCTGGACTCCTTAATAGCTCTCGCTATTCGCATAGAGCGACGGTTTGATCTTCGTCGCCGAGCTCGTGGAAAGGAGCTCACGTTCTCCGTTGCTCCCTCTCCACATCACTGCCACCTGCCGCATCACTGCCACCCTCCTCCGCCGGCTCGGATGCTGAGCCTATGCAGCTGCAAGGGGTATTCGCATCTCGGCCAAGGAGAGGGAACGGAGAATCACCAATCGCCTCTGTCTCTGCGGTTCCGCTGGTCATTTTGTCACCTCATGTCCAGTAAAAGGCCAGAGCTCATCAGTAAGAGGAGGGCTACTGGTGAGCGCAACTACTCAGGCCTCTCCTTCTGGATCACGCACTACCTTTCGGTCCATCTCCGCTGGCCCGGTTCATCTGCTTCCTGCAGTGCCTTGATAGACTCTGGGGCGGAGGGCTGTTTTATGGACGAGACCTGGGCTCGGGAACATGACATTCCTCTCAGACAGTTGGGGAGCCCAGGGCCTTGTTCGCTTTAGATGGTAGTTCTCTCCCCAAGATTCAGCGTGAGACGCTGCCTTTAACCCTCACTGTCTCTGGTAATCATAGCGAAACCATTTTCTTTTTTAATTTTTCGTTCACCTTTTACACCTGTTGTTTTGGGTCATCCCTGGGTGCGCCATAACCCTTCTATTAATTGGTCTAGTAATACTATCCTATCCTGGAATGTTTCTTGTCATGTAACCTGTTTAATGTCTGCTATCCCTCCTGTTTCCTCTGTCTCTTCTTCACAGGAGGAGCCTGGCGATTTGACAGGGGTGCCGGAGGAGTATCACGATCTGCGCACGGTGTTCAGTCGTTCCAAGGCCACTTCTCTCCCTCCACACCGGTCGTATGACTGTAGTATTGATCTCCTTCCGGGAACTTCTCCCCCGGGGTAGATTATACTCTCTGTCGGCTCCCGACACGTAAGGCTCGAGGATTATTTGTCGGTTTCGCTCGACGCCGGTACTATAGTCTCCTCCTCCTCCCCGCCGGGCTGGGTTTTTTTTGTTCAGAAGAAGGACGGGTCCCTGCGCCCATGCGTGGATTATCGAGGGCTGAATGACATAACTGTTAAGAATCGTTATCCGCTTCCTCTTATGTCTTCAGCCTTCGAGATCCTGCAGGGAGCCAGGTTTTTCACCAAATTGGACCTTCGTAACGCCTACCATCTCGTGCGCATCAGGGAGGGGGACGAGTGGAAGACGGCGTTTAACACTCCGTTAGGCACTTTGAATACCGGGTTCTTCCTTTCGGCCTCGTTAACGCTCCAGCTGTCTTTCAGGCACTAGTTAACGACGTCCTGAGAGACATGCTGAACATTTTTGTTTTCGTTTACATGGACGATATCCTGATTTTTTCACCGTCTCTCTCGATTCATGTTCAGCACGTGCGACGCGTCCTCCAGCGCCTTTTGGAGAACTGTCTTTATGTGAAGGCTGAGAAGTGCACTTTTCATGCCGCCTCTGTCCCTTTTCTCGGTTCCGTTATTTCCGCTGAGGGCATTAAGATGGATCCCGCTAAGGTCCAGGCTGTCATTGATTGGCCCGTTCCTAAGTCACGCGTCGAGCTGCAGCGCTTTCTGGGCTTCGCTAATTTCTACCTCGTTTCATCCGTAATTTCGGTCAGGTGGCAGCTCCTCTCACAGCCCTTACTTCTGTTAAGACGTGCTTTAAGTGGTCCGTTTCCGCCTCCAGGAGCTTTTGATCTTCTTAAGAATCGTTTTACATCCGCACCTATTCTTGTTACACCTGACATCTCTAGACAGTTTGTTGTTGAGGTTGGACGCGTCAGAGGTGGGCGTGGGAGCCATTCTTTCTCAGCGCTCTCTCTCTGACGGCAAGGTCCATCCTTGCGCGTTTTTCTCTCATCGCTTATCGCCGTCAGAACGTAACTATGATGTTGGTAATCGCGAAACTGCTCGCCATCCGCTTAGCCCTAGGCGAATGGCGACAGTGGTTGGAGGGGGCGACCGTTCCTTTTGTCGTTTGACTGACCATAGGAACCTTGAGTACATCCGTTCAGCCAAACGACTTAATGCGCATCAGGCTCGTTGGGCTCTGTTTTTCGCTCGTTTCGAGTTTGTTATTTCTTATCGTCCGGCTCAAAAAACACCAAACCTGATGCTTTATCTCGTCTCTTCAGTTCTTCTGAGGTCTCCACCGACCCCGATGGGATTCTCCCTGAGGGGCGTGTTGTCGGGTTGACTGTCTGGGGAATTGAGAGGCAGGTAAAGCAAGCACTCGCTCACACTCCGTCGCCGCGAGCTTGTCCTAGGAACCTTCTGTTCGTTCCCGTTCCTACTCGTCCGGCCGTTCTTCAGTGGGCCCTCTGCCAAGTTAGCCGGCCACCCCGGCGTTCGGGGTACGCTCGCTTCCATTCGCCAGCGTTTCTGGTGGCCCACTCGGGAACGTGACGCGTCGATTTGTCGCCGCTTGTTCGGTCTGCGCGCAGACTAAATCTGGGAACTCTCCTCCTGCCGGCCGTCTCAGACCGCTTCCCATTCCCTCTCGACCGTGGTCTCACATCGCTTTAGATTTTGTCACCGGACTGCCTTCATCAGCGGGGAGGACAGTTATTCTTACGGTTGTCGATAGATTCTCTAAGGCGGCTCATTTCATTCCTCTCGATAAGCTCCCTTCTGCTAAGGAGACGGCTCAGATCATTATCGAGAATGTTTTCCGAATTCATGGCCTTCCGTCTGACGTCGTTTCCGACAGAGGTCCGCAGTTCACGTCTCAATTTTGGAGGGAGTTTTGCCGTTTGATTGGGGCTTCCGTCAGTCTCTCGTCCGGCTTTCATCCCCAGTCTAACGGTCAAGCCGAACGGGCCAATCAGACTGTTGGTCGCATTTTACGCAGTCTTTCTTTCGTAACCCTGCGTCTTGGTCAGAACAGCTCCCCTGGGCAGAGTACGCCCACAACTCGCTTCCCTCGTCTGCTACCGGTCTATCCCCTTTCAGTGTAGCCTGGGTACCAGCCTCCGCTGTTCTCATCTCAGCTCGCCGAGTCCTGCGTCCCCTCCGCTCAGGCTTTTGTCCAGCGTTAACGCGCACCTGGAAGGGGGTCAGGTCGGCACTTTGCCGTAATAGGGGCGCAGACTGTGAGGGCCGCTAGCCAGCGTAGGGACCAAGAGTCCTAGATATTGTTGCGGTCAGAGAGTATGGCTCTCCACTCAGAACCTTCCCCTTAAGACAGCTTCTGCGCAAGTTGGCCCCGCGGTTCATTGGTCCGTTCCGTATTTCCCAGGTCATTAATCCTAATAAGCAGTGCTTTACTTCTTCTCCAGCTATCTTCGTCGCGTTCACCGGTCTTCCATGTCTCCTGTTAAGCCCGTTCTTCGCGCCCCCGTCGTCCCTCCCCCCATCCTTGTCGAGGGCGCACCCATCTACAGGGGTTCGTAAGATTTTGGACATGCGCCAGGAGTTCCGTGGGTCATCAGTACCTAGTGGATTGGGAGGGGTACGGTCCTGAGGAGAGGAGTTGGGTTCCCTCTCGGGACGTGCTGGACCGTTCGCTGATCGATGATTTCCTCCTTGCCGCCAGGTTTCCTCTCGAGTGCGCCAGGAGGCGCCGGTGAGTGGGGGTACTGTCATGTCTTGTTATGTCTGTTCCTGTCCTTTTCTCTTCATTCTCTCTCTCTGCTGGTCTTTTTAGGTTACCTTCTCTGTCTCTCATTCCTCCAGCTGTTCTACATTTCCCCTAACTAGCTCATTCTCTCTTTCCCCACCTGTTCTCTCTTCCCCTCTGATTAGGTCTCTATTTCTTTCTCTGTTCCTGCTACTTTCAGTGTCTGATTCTTATTTGTGTTTTTTGATGCCAGAAGCAAGCTGTCGTCTCGTTTGCTTCCACCTTGTCCTGTCCTGTCGGAGTCTGCCTGGCAGGAGAATCCTGCACTATACTAACGTTCTTTGTTCCGCTGACAACGTTGGAAGAGGATTTATGCCATTCCTGTATTTTCATTAAAGAACTCTGTTTTCTGTTAAAACCGCTTTTGGGTCTTCCTCAAGTTCATAACACATGATGGACCTACTTCTGGTGTAGTATTATACATGATGGACCTACTTCTGGTGTAGTATTATACATGATGGACCTACTTCTGGTGTAGTATTATAAGTAGTGGACCTACTTCTGGTGTAGTATTATACATGATGGACCTACTTCTGGTGTAGTATTATACATGATGGACCTACTTCTGGTGTAGTATTATACATGATGGACCTACTTCTGGGTAGTATTATAAATGATGGACCTACTTCTGGTGTAGTATTATTAATGATGGACCTACTTCTGGTGTAGTATTATATGATGGACCTACTTGGTGTAGTATTATAAATGATGGACCTACTTCTGGTGTAGTATTATACATGATGGACCTACTTCTGGTGTAGTATTATAAATGATGGACCTACTTCTGGTAGTATTATACATGATGGGACCTACTTCTGGTGTAGTATTATACATGATGGACCTTACTCTGGTGTAGTATTATAAATGATGGACCTACTTCTGGTGTAGTATTATAAATGATGGACCTACTTCTGGTGTAGTATTATACATGATGGACCTACTTCTGGTGTAGTATTACATGATGGACCTACTTCTGGTGTAGTATTATACATGATGGACCTACTTCTGGTGTAGTATTATACATGATGGACCTACTTCTGGTGTAGTATTATAAATGATGGACCTACTTCTGGTGTAGTATTATAAATGATGGACCTACTTCTGGTGTAGTATTATACATGATGGACCTACTTCTGGTGTAGTATTATACATGATGGACCTACTTCTGGTGTAGTATTATACATGATGGACCTACTTCTGGTGTAGTATTATAAATGATGGACCTACTTCTGGTGTAGTATTATTAATGATGGACCTACTTCTGGTGTAGTATTATAAATGATGGACCTACTTCTGGTGTAGTATTATAAATGATGAACCTACTTCTGGTGTAGTATTATAAATGATGGACCTACTTCTGGTGTAGTATTATACATGATTGACCTACTTCTGGTGTAGTATTATACATGATGGACCTACTTCTGGTGTAGTATTATAAATGATGGACCTACTTCTGGTGTAGTATTATACATGATGGACCTACTTCTGGTGTAGTATTATTAATGATGGACCTACTTCTGGTGTAGTATTATACATGATGGACCTACTTCTGGTGTAGTATTATACATGATGGACCTACTTCTGGTGTAGTATTATACATGATGGACCTACTTCTGGTGTAGTATTATACATGATGGACCTCCTTACATTTACATTTAAGTCATTTAGCAGACGCTCTTATCCAGAGCGACTTACATGTACAAGCTGATTGACCCGGTCTCCCATCACACAGCTCAAATAACACCAAGCAAAACATCACAAGAACGACAGATACCAGTGTTCCAGCTAAGAGTGTATGTGTGTTTGGTGGTTTGGGCAGAGATCTGATGAATCAAAATCAAGATGAGTCACATGACTATTACACAACCAGGAAGACTATATATATATATATATAAAACACACAAATACAATTCTCTCCCTGACTCTCTCTCTCCCTCCCTCCCTATCAACCTTCAACTCAAGGGGCTTCACTGGCATGGGAAACACTTCTGGTGTAGTATTATACATGATGGACCTACTTCTGGTGTAGTATTATACATGATGGACCTACTTCTGGTGTAGTATTATACATGATGGACCTACTTCTGGTGTAGTATTATACATGATGGACCTACTTCTGGTGTAGTATTATACATGATGGACCTACTTCTGGTGTAGTATTATACATGATGGACCTACTTCTGGTGTAGTATTATACATGATGGACCTACTTCTGGTGTAGTATTATACATGATGGACCTACTTCTGGTGTAGTATTATACATGATGGACCTACTTCTGGTGTAGTATTATACATGATGGACCTACTTCTGGTGTAGTATTATAAATGATGGACCTACTTCTGGTGTAGTATTATAAATGATGGACCTACTTCTGGTGTAGTATTATACATGACGGACCTACTTCTGGTGTAGTATTATAAATGATGGACCTACTTCTGGTGTAGTATTATACATGATGGACCTACTTCTGGTGTAGTATTATAAATGATGGACCTACTTCTGGTGCAGTATTATAAATGATGGACCTACTTCTGGTGTAGTATTATACATGACGGACCTACTTCTGGTGTAGTATTATAAATGATGGACCTACTTCTGGTGTAGTATTATACATGATGGACCTACTTCTGGTGTAGTATTATACATGATGGACCTACTTCTGGTGTAGTATTATAAATGATGGACCTACTTCTGGTGTAGTATTATACATGACGGACCTACTTCTGGTGTAGTATTATACATGATGGACCTACTTCTGGTGTAGTATTATACATGATGGACCTACTTCTGGTGTAGTATTATTAATGATGGACCTACTTCTGGTGTAGTATTATACATGATGGACCTACTTCTGGTGTAGTATTATAAATGATGGACCTACTTCTGGTGTAGTATTATACATGATGGACCTACTTCTGGTGTAGTATTATACATGATGGACCTACTTCTGGTGTAGTATTATACATGATGGACCTACTTCTGGTGTATTATACATGATGGACCTACTTCTGGTGTAATATAAATGATGGACCTACTTCTGGTGTAGTATTATAAATGATGGACATGGTGCTGCAGTATTATAACAACTACTGGTGTAGTATTATAAATGATGGACCTACTTCTGGTGTAGTATTACTACATGATGGACCTACTTCTGGTGTAGTATTATACATGATGGACCTACTTCTGGTGTAGTATACATGATGGACCTACTTCTGGTGTAGTATTATACATGATGGACCTACTTCTGGTGTAGTATTATAAATGATGGACCTACTTCTGGTGTAGTATTATAAATGATGGACCTACTTCTGGTGTAGTATTATAAATGATGGACCTACTTCTGGTGTATTATAGCGGACCTACTTCTGGTGTAGTATTATAAATGATGGACCTACTTCTGGTGTGTATTATACATGATGGACCTACTTCTGGTGTAGTATTATACATGATGGACCTACTTCTGGTGTAGTATTATAAATGATGGACCTACTTCTGGTGTAGTCAGTATTATACATAGGACCTACTTCTAGTGTAGTATTATACATGATGGACCTACTTCTGGTGTAGTATTATACATGATGGACCTACTTCTGGTGTAGTATTATTAATGATGGACCTACCCTTCTGGTGTAGTATTTTAAATGATGCCATTCCTTTCTGAACAGACAGCAGTTATTCTATAACTCTGGCAAATGTATTTCAATATACATACAGTATATGATATGGTATATGAAGGATGGTAGTGCTTAAGTTTAAATCGGGAGATGCCAGAACGAAAGTGAGCGCTGGAAGGTTCTGCTTCCGCGGCTATGATTCTATAAGGAAATAAATTATTAAGTGCAACCCTGGAGAGATGAGAGGTGCAGGCTCATGTCTAGCAGAGAGAGGGAGAACGATCATAGAAAGTAAATGTCATTCTAGTTCTGAGAGATACAGGCGCTCTTCAGTCTTTCACCCCATCAACGGCCACACATTGGTCTCAAGCATGGCTATAATGTTGCACAAACCATTAACTTGAGCTTGGCCGGGAATTAGAATATCAGGTGTGGGGCTGAAAATCTACATTTTCACATGATGTTGTTTTCCAGGGGCAGGAGAATTAATGAGGAGGCAACTTTCGAATGAACACTGATTGCTTTTGTTAGAATTTTTACTTTGCAAACAGTGATTTTTTTCTCTCTCGCGTAGAGGTGCCGGTGTTGTGCCGAAAATCTTTCCCTGACAGATTCCCCCCTTAATTTCCTTAATTTTGTAGCTAGAGTCAAATACTTTCTGTGGCACACAACAGAGTCAAACAGTTTCTATAGAACAAACTTCACATCAGGATAGGCGACTGAAATGAATAATTATTGTATGTGTGTTATATTAAACATAGAGGAGGGAGTAAAATGTTGGCAAGCAATAAACATTTCAGAACAACTATGGCTGAATTACTATCCTTACACTTTCAAAAATACTAGTTCAATAAGACATGGGAGAGATGACCAATTTTGGCAAAGAGATTTATTTATAGACTAATACAAAATCTGTAGCGGATTTATGTGCGACATGGGCAACCGCCCAGAACGGCATCTTGCCAAGGGTGGGGGCAGGCGCGGGCACTGATGGAGGGGTTCGCCCAGGGGCCATACAAGCTAGAACCGCCACAAACACTTGAAACAAATAGCCAAACCGAAAACTACAGACAAAAATGCTTTCTGCTACTAAGATCAGTGAAATGTAAACTAAACTGTCAACGGAGTGAAGAGCAGAAATCTCAACTAGAAAGCAAGTCGCAACAATGAAGAACGTGAAGGGGGAGAATTCTGGCGGGGGAGATTTTCCCTGATCCTGGATGGTCAGCTATGGTTCTGGTCCCCAGCTGGCAAAGCTCGGCAAAACTGGTTGAAGTGACATCATGGTGACATAATGATGAAATTACATAATGATGAACCGTTGATGATGAACCGAGTTATTTTTCTTCTCACAGAAAAGACAAACTGTGGGTTTCTCCCATTTTGACGGACATATTTCCTTGGGAATCTGTTGTATTGACAACTCATGAGAAGTAAAAACAGGGAGGTGTCAAAAAGAAAAAGGGATTACTCTCTAAATCCTGTCCGGATTATAGTCAATAAATGTCAATCCTTGATGTTTATAATGTATAACATGTTTATAATGTATAAGGTAAATTCACTCTGTAGTGTCACTGAAAATATAGAAGAGATTGTTTCTTATTATTTCAACAATATATTGATTAGTTGCATGACACCTCACTAATGGTACATTTTTCCCGTCACTAGTCAGCTTCCTAGAGGTTTAAGTTACGTTGGGACCATATTATACAAGAAGAGGCGTAGGCCAAGCCTGCAGAGGGACAACAGAAGCCCTTCAGGGCTTTCAGTTCCATGTGTGAGAAACATTCTGTTTCTGGAAATGTTTGGAATCCTCTTGCATTCTATGGATTAATTGCTTCAGCCACTGGGGGTTCTGCCTGAAGATGTTGCCTGTCCTGAAGGGAAGAGCTGTGAGTGAGACTGTAGGTTTGGGGTAAGATGAGGTAAGAGTCTGGCTGTAGTAGGGTTGGGGTAAGAGTCTGGCTGTAGTAGGTAAGATAAGGTAAGAGTATGGCTGTAGTAGGTAAGAGTCTGGCTGTAGTAGGGTTGGGGTAAGCTGAGGTAAGAGTCTGGCTGTAGTAGGGTTGGGGTAAGAGTCTGGCTGTAGTAGGGTTGGGGTAAGAGTCTGGCTGTATTAGGGTTAGGTGTAAGAGTCTGGCTGTAGTAGGGTTGGGTTAAGATGAGGGGAGAGTCTGGCTGTAGTAGGGTTGGGGTAAGAGTCTGACTGTAGTAGGGTTGGGGTAAGATGAGGTAAGAGTCTGGCTGTAGTAGGGTTGGGGTAAGATGAGGTAAGAGTCTGGCTGTAGTAGGGTTGGGGTAAGAGTGGCTGTAGTAGGGTTGGGGTAAGAGTCTGGCTGTAGTAGGGTTGGGGTAAGAGTCTGACTGTAGTAGGGTTGGGGTAAGATGAGGTGAGAGTCTGGCTGTAGCAGGGTTAGGTGTAAGTTCTGGCTGTAGTAGGGTTGGGGTAAGAGTCTGGCTGTATTAGGGTTGGGGTAAGAGTCTGACTGTAGTAGGGTTGGGGTAAGAGTCTGGCTGTAGTAGGGTTGGGGTAAGAGTCTGGCTGTATTAGGGTTGGGGTAAGATGAGGAGAGAGTCTGGCTGTATTAGGGTTGGGGTAAGATGAGGGGAGAGTCTGACTGTAGTAGGGTTGGGGTAAGAGTCTGACTGTAGTACATTTACATTTACATTTAAGTCATTTGGCAGACGCTCTTATCCAGAGCGACTTACAAATTGGTGAATTCACCTTATGACATCCAGTGGAACAGCCACTTTACAATAGTGCATCTAAATCATTTAAGGGGGGGGGTGAGAAGGATTACTTTATCCTATCCTAGGTATTCCTTAAAGAGGTGGGGTTTCAGGTGTCTCCGGAAGGTGGTGATTGACTCCGCTGTCCTGGCGTCGTGAGGGAGTTTGTTCCACCATTGGGGGCCAGAGCAGCGAACAGTTTTGACTGGGCTGAGCGGGAACTGTACTTCCTCAGTGGTAGGGAGGCGAGCAGGCCAGAGGTGGATGAACGCAGTGCCCTTGTTTGGGTGTAGGGCCTGATCAGAGCCTGGAGGTACTGCGGTGCCGTTCCCCTCACAGCTCCGTAGGCAAGCACCATGGTCTTGTAACGGATGCGAGCTTCAACTGGAAGCCAGTGGAGAGAGCGGAGGAGCGGGGTGACGTGAGAGAACTTGGGAAGGTTGAACACCAGACGGGCTGCGGCGTTCTGGATGAGTTGTAGGGGTTTAATGGCACAGGCAGGGAGCCCAGCCAACAGCGAGTTGCAGTAATCCAGACGGGAGATGACAAGTGCCTGGATTAGGACCTGCGCCGCTTCCTGTGTGAGGCAGGGTCGTACTCTGCGGATGTTGTAGAGCATGAACCTACAGGAATGGGTTGGGGTAAGAGTCTGGCTGTAGTAGGGTTGGGGTATGAGTCTGACTGTAGTAGGGTAGTAGGGTTGGGGTAAGATGAGGTGAGAGTCTGGCTGTAGCAGGGTTAGGTGTAAGGGTCTGGCTGTAGTAGGGTTGGGGTAAGATGAGGAGAGTCTGGCTGTAGTAGGGTTGGGGTAAGAGTCTGGCTGTAGTAGGGTTGGGGTAAGAGTCTGGCTGTATTAGGGTTGGGGTAAGAGTCTGGCTATAGTAGGGTTGGGGTAAGAGTCTGACTGTAGTAGGGTTGGGGTAAGATGAGATGAGAGTCTGGCTGTAGCAGGGTTGGGGTAAGAGTCTGGCTGTAGCAGGGTTGGAGTAAGAGTCTGGCTGTAGCAGGGTTGGGGTAAGATGAGGTAAGAGTCTGGCTGTAGTAGGGTTGGGGTAAGAGTCTGGCTGTAGCAGGGTTGGGGTAAGAGTCTGGCTATAGTAGGGTTGGGGTAAGAGTCTGACTGTAGTAGGGTTGGGGTAAGATGAGATGAGAGTCTGGCTGTAGCAGGGTTGGGGTAAGAGTCTGGCTGTAGCAGGGTTGGGGTAAGATGAGGTGAGAGTCTGGCTGTAAGGTTAGGGTAAGAGTCTGGCTGTAGTAGGGTTGGGGTAAGATGAGGTGAGAGTCTGGCTGTAGGGTTAGGGTAAGAGTCTGGCTGTAGCAGGGTTGGGGTAATAGTCTGACTGTAGTAGGGTTGGGGTAAGAGTCTGGCTGTAGCAGGGTTGGGGTAACAGTCTGGCTGTAGTAGAGTTGGGGTAAGAGTCTGGCTGTAGTAGGGTTGGGGTAAGATTCTGGCTGTAGTAGGGTTGGGGTAAGAGTCTGGCTGTAGCAGGGTTGGGGTAAGAGTCTGGCTGTAGTAGGGTTGGGGTAAGATGAGGAGAGAGTCTGGCTGTAGTAGGGTTGGGGTAAGAGTCTGGCTGTAGTAGAGTTGGGTAAGAGTCTGGCTGTAGTAGAGTTGGGGTAAGAGTCTGGCTGTATTAGGGTTGGGGTAAGAGTCTGACTGTAGTAGGGTTGGGGTAAGAGTCTGGCTGTAGTAGGGTTGGGGTAAGAGTCTGGCTGTAGTAGGGTTGGGGTAAGAGTCTGGCTGTATTAGGGTTGGGGTAAGATGAGGAGAGAGTCTGGCTGTATTAGGGTTGGGGTAAGATGAGGGGAGAGTCTGACTGTAGTAGGGTTGGGGTAAGAGTCTGACTGTAGTACATTTACATTTACATTTAAGTCATTTGGCAGACGCTCTTATCCAGAGCGACTTACAAATTGGTGAATTCACCTTATGACATCCAGTGGAACAGCCACTTTACAATAGTGCATCTAAATCATTTAAGGGGGGTGAGAAGGATTACTTTATCCTATCCTAGGTATTCCTTAAAGAGGTGGGGTTTCAGGTGTCTCCGGAAGGTGGTGATTGACTCCGCTGTCCTGGCGTCGTGAGGGAGTTTGTTCCACCATTGGGGGCCAGAGCAGCGAACAGTTTTGACTGGGCTGAGCGGGAACTGTACTTCCTCAGTGGTAGGGAGGCGAACAGGCCAGAGGTGGATGAACGCAGTGCCCTTGTTTGGGTGTAGGGCCTGATCAGAGCCTGGAGGTACTGCGGTGCCGTTCCCCTCACAGCTCCGTAGGCAAGCACCATGGTCTTGTAACGGATGCGAGCTTCAACTGGAAGCCAGTGGAGAGAGCGGAGGAGCGGGGTGACGTGAGAGAACTTGGGAAGGTTGAACACCAGACGGGCTGCGGCGTTCTGGATGAGTTGTAGGGGTTTAATGGCACAGGCAGGGAGCCCAGCCAACAGCGAGTTGCAGTAATCCAGACGGGAGATGACAAGTGCCTGGATTAGGACCTGCGCCGCTTCCTGTGTGAGGCAGGGTCGTACTCTGCGGATGTTGTAGAGCATGAACCTACAGGAATGGGTTGGGGTAAGAGTCTGGCTGTAGTAGGGTTGGGGTATGAGTCTGACTGTAGTAGGGTAGTAGGGTTGGGGTAAGATGAGGTGAGAGTCTGGCTGTAGCAGGGTTAGGTGTAAGGGTCTGGCTGTAGTAGGGTTGGGGTAAGATGAGGAGAGTCTGGCTGTAGTAGGGTTGGGGTAAGAGTCTGGCTGTAGTAGGGTTGGGGTAAGAGTCTGGCTGTAGTAGGTAAGATAAGGTAAGAGTATGGCTGTAGTAGGTAAGAGTCTGGCTGTAGTAGGGTTGGGGTAAGCTGAGGTAAGAGTCTGGCTGTAGTAGGGTTGGGGTAAGAGTCTGGCTGTAGTAGGGTTGGGGTAAGATGAGGGGAGAGTCTGGCTGTAGTAGGGTTGGGGTAAGATGAGGAGAGAGTCTGGCTGTATTAGGGTTGGGGTAAGATGAGGGGAGAGTCTGACTGTAGTAGGGTTGGGGTAAGAGTCTGACTGTAGTACATTTACATTTACATTTAAGTCATTTGGCAGACGCTCTTATCCAGAGCGACTTACAAATTGGTGAATTCACCTTATGACATCCAGTGGAACAGCCACTTTACAATAGTGCATCTAAATCATTTAAGGGGGGGGGTGAGAAGGATTACTTTATCCTATCCTAGGTATTCCTTAAAGAGGTGGGGTTTCAGGTGTCTCCGGAAGGTGGTGATTGACTCCGCTGTCCTGGCGTCGTGAGGGAGTTTGTTCCACCATTGGGGGCCAGAGCAGCGAACAGTTTTGACTGGGCTGAGCGGGAACTGTACTTCCTCAGTGGTAGGGAGGCGAGCAGGCCAGAGGTGGATGAACGCAGTGCCCTTGTTTGGGTGTAGGGCCTGATCAGAGCCTGGAGGTACTGCGGTGCCGTTCCCCTCACAGCTCCGTAGGCAAGCACCATGGTCTTGTAACGGATGCGAGCTTCAACTGGAAGCCAGTGGAGAGAGCGGAGGAGCGGGGTGACGTGAGAGAACTTGGGAAGGTTGAACACCAGACGGGCTGCGGCGTTCTGGATGAGTTGTAGGGGTTTAATGGCACAGGCAGGGAGCCCAGCCAACAGCGAGTTGCAGTAATCCAGACGGGAGATGACAAGTGCCTGGATTAGGACCTGCGCCGCTTCCTGTGTGAGGCAGGGTCGTACTCTGCGGATGTTGTAGAGCATGAACCTACAGGAATGGGTTGGGGTAAGAGTCTGGCTGTAGTAGGGTTGGGGTATGAGTCTGACTGTAGTAGGGTAGTAGGGTTGGGGTAAGATGAGGTGAGAGTCTGGCTGTAGCAGGGTTAGGTGTAAGGGTCTGGCTGTAGTAGGGTTGGGGTAAGAGTCTGGCTGTAGTAGGGTTGGGGTAAGAGTCTGGCTGTATTAGGGTTGGGGTAAGAGTCTGGCTATAGTAGGGTTGGGGTAAGAGTCTGACTGTAGTAGGGTTGGGGTAAGATGAGATGAGAGTCTGGCTGTAGCAGGGTTGGGGTAAGAGTCTGGCTGTAGCAGGGTTGGAGTAAGAGTCTGGCTGTAGCAGGGTTGGGGTAAGATGAGGTAAGAGTCTGGCTGTAGTAGGGTTGGGGTAAGAGTCTGGCTGTAGCAGGGTTGGGGTAAGAGTCTGGCTATAGTAGGGTTGGGGTAAGAGTCTGACTGTAGTAGGGTTGGGGTAAGATGAGATGAGAGTCTGGCTGTAGCAGGGTTGGGGTAAGAGTCTGGCTGTAGCAGGGTTGGGGTAAGATGAGGTGAGAGTCTGGCTGTAGGGTTAGGGTAAGAGTCTGGCTGTAGTAGGGTTGGGGTAAGATGAGGTGAGAGTCTGGCTGTAGGGTTAGGGTAAGAGTCTGGCTGTAGCAGGGTTGGGGTAATAGTCTGACTGTAGTAGGGTTGGGGTAAGAGTCTGGCTGTAGCAGGGTTGGGGTAACAGTCTGGCTGTAGTAGAGTTGGGGTAAGAGTCTGGCTGTAGTAGGGTTGGGGTAAGATTCTGGCTGTAGTAGGGTTGGGGTAAGAGTCTGGCTGTAGCAGGGTTGGGGTAAGAGTCTGGCTGTAGTAGGGTTGGGGTAAGATGAGGAGAGAGTCTGGCTGTAGTAGGGTTGGGGTAAGAGTCTGGCTGTAGTAGAGTTGGGTAAGAGTCTGGCTGTAGTAGAGTTGGGGTAAGAGTCTGGCTGTATTAGGGTTGGGGTAAGAGTCTGACTGTAGTAGGGTTGGGGTAAGAGTCTGGCTGTAGTAGGGTTGGGGTAAGAGTCTGGCTGTATTAGGGTTGGGGTAAGATGAGGAGAGAGTCTGGCTGTATTAGGGTTGGGGTAAGATGAGGGGAGAGTCTGACTGTAGTAGGGTTGGGGTAAGAGTCTGACTGTAGTACATTTACATTTACATTTAAGTCATTTGGCAGACGCTCTTATCCAGAGCGACTTACAAATTGGTGAATTCACCTTATGACATCCAGTGGAACAGCCACTTTACAATAGTGCATCTAAATCATTTAAGGGGGGTGAGAAGGATTACTTTATCCTATCCTAGGTATTCCTTAAAGAGGTGGGGTTTCAGGTGTCTCCGGAAGGTGGTGATTGACTCCGCTGTCCTGGCGTCGTGAGGGAGTTTGTTCCACCATTGGGGGCCAGAGCAGCGAACAGTTTTGACTGGGCTGAGCGGGAACTGTACTTCCTCAGTGGTAGGGAGGCGAACAGGCCAGAGGTGGATGAACGCAGTGCCCTTGTTTGGGTGTAGGGCCTGATCAGATCCTGGAGGTACTGCGGTGCCGTTCCCCTCACAGCTCCGTAGGCAAGCACCATGGTCTTGTAACGGATGCGAGCTTCAACTGGAAGCCAGTGGAGAGAGCGGAGGAGCGGGGTGACGTGAGAGAACTTGGGAAGGTTGAACACCAGACGGGCTGCGGCGTTCTGGATGAGTTGTAGGGGTTTAATGGCACAGGCAGGGAGCCCAGCCAACAGCGAGTTGCAGTAATCCAGACGGGAGATGACAAGTGCCTGGATTAGGACCTGCGCCGCTTCCTGTGTGAGGCAGGGTCGTACTCTGCGGATGTTGTAGAGCATGAACCTACAGGAATGGGTTGGGGTAAGAGTCTGGCTGTAGTAGGGTTGGGGTATGAGTCTGACTGTAGTAGGGTAGTAGGGTTGGGGTAAGATGAGGTGAGAGTCTGGCTGTAGCAGGGTTAGGTGTAAGGGTCTGGCTGTAGTAGGGTTGGGGTAAGATGAGGAGAGTCTGGCTGTAGTAGGGTTGGGGTAAGAGTCTGGCTGTAGTAGGGTTGGGGTAAGAGTCTGGCTGTATTAGGGTTGGGGTAAGAGTCTGGCTATAGTAGGGTTGGGGTAAGAGTCTGACTGTAGTAGGGTTGGGGTAAGATGAGATGAGAGTCTGGCTGTAGCAGGGTTGGGGTAAGAGTCTGGCTGTAGCAGGGTTGGGGTAAGATGAGGTAAGAGTCTGGCTGTAGTAGGGTTGGGGTAAGAGTCTGGCTGTAGCAGGGTTGGGGTAAGAGTCTGGCTATAGTAGGGTTGGGGTAAGAGTCTGACTGTAGTAGGGTTGGGGTAAGATGAGATGAGAGTCTGGCTGTAGCAGGGTTGGGGTAAGAGTCTGGCTGTAGCAGGGTTGGGGTAAGATGAGGTGAGAGTCTGGCTGTAGGGTTAGGGTAAGAGTCTGGCTGTAGTAGGGTTGGGGTAAGATGAGGTGAGAGTCTGGCTGTAGGGTTAGGGTAAGAGTCTGGCTGTAGTAGGGTTGGGGTAAGATGAGGTGAGAGTCTGGCTGTAGGGTTAGGGTAAGAGTCTGGCTGTAGCAGGGTTGGGGTAATAGTCTGACTGTAGTAGGGTTGGGGTAAGAGTCTGGCTGTAGCAGGGTTGGGGTAACAGTCTGGCTGTAGTAGAGTTGGGGTAAGAGTCTGGCTGTAGTAGGGTTGGGGTAAGATTCTGGCTGTAGTAGGGTTGGGGTAAGAGTCTGGCTGTAGCAGGGTTGGGGTAAGAGTCTGGCTGTAGTAGGGTTGGGGTAAGATGAGGAGAGAGTCTGGCTGTAGTAGGGTTGGGGTAAGAGTCTGGCTGTAGTAGAGTTGGGTAAGAGTCTGGCTGTAGTAGAGTTGGGGTAAGAGTCTGGCTGTATTAGGGTTGGGGTAAGAGTCTGACTGTAGTAGGGTTGGGGTAAGAGTCTGGCTGTAGTAGGGTTGGGGTAAGAGTCTGGCTGTATTAGGGTTGGGGTAAGATGAGGAGAGAGTCTGGCTGTATTAGGGTTGGGGTAAGATGAGGGGAGAGTCTGACTGTAGTAGGGTTGGGGTAAGAGTCTGACTGTAGTACATTTACATTTACATTTAAGTCATTTGGCAGACGCTCTTATCCAGAGCGACTTACAAATTGGTGAATTCACCTTATGACATCCAGTGGAACAGCCACTTTACAATAGTGCATCTAAATCATTTAAGGGGGGTGAGAAGGATTACTTTATCCTATCCTAGGTATTCCTTAAAGAGGTGGGGTTTCAGGTGTTTCCGGAAGGTGGTGATTGACTCCGCTGTCCTGGCGTCGTGAGGGAGTTTGTTCCACCATTGGGGGGCCAGAGCAGCGAACAGTTTTGACTGGGCTGAGCGGGAACTGTACTTCCTCAGTGGTAGGGAGGCGAACAGGCCAGAGGTGGATGAACGCAGTGCCCTTGTTTGGGTGTATGGCCTGATCAGAGCCTGGAGGTACTGCGGTGCCGTTCCCCTCACAGCTCCGTAGGCAAGCACCATGGTCTTGTAACGGATGCGAGCTTCAACTGGAAGCCAGTGGAGAGAGCGGAGGAGCGGGGTGACGTGAGAGAACTTGGGAAGGTTGAACACCAGACGGGCTGCGGCGTTCTGGATGAGTTGTAGGGGTTTAATGGCACAGGCAGGGAGCCCAGCCAACAGCGAGTTGCAGTAATCCAGACGGGAGATGACAAGTGCCTGGATTAGGACCTGCGCCGCTTCCTGTGTGAGGCAGGGTCGTACTCTGCGGATGTTGTAGAGCATGAACCTACAGGAATGGGTTGGGGTAAGAGTCTGGCTGTAGTAGGGTTGGGGTATGAGTCTGACTGTAGTAGGGTAGTAGGGTTGGGGTAAGATGAGGTGAGAGTCTGGCTGTAGCAGGGTTAGGTGTAAGGGTCTGGCTGTAGTAGGGTTGGGGTAAGATGAGGAGAGTCTGGCTGTAGTAGGGTTGGGGTAAGAGTCTGGCTGTAGTAGGGTTGGGGTAAGAGTCTGGCTGTATTAGGGTTGGGGTAAGAGTCTGGCTATAGTAGGGTTGGGGTAAGAGTCTGACTGTAGTAGGGTTGGGGTAAGATGAGATGAGAGTCTGGCTGTAGCAGGGTTGGGGTAAGAGTCTGGCTGTAGCAGGGTTGGGGTAAGATGAGGTAAGAGTCTGGCTGTAGTAGGGTTGGGGTAAGAGTCTGGCTGTAGCAGGGTTGGGGTAAGAGTCTGGCTATAGTAGGGTTGGGGTAAGAGTCTGACTGTAGTAGGGTTGGGGTAAGATGAGATGAGAGTCTGGCTGTAGCAGGGTTGGGGTAAGAGTCTGGCTGTAGCAGGGTTGGGGTAAGATGAGGTGAGAGTCTGGCTGTAGGGTTAGGGTAAGAGTCTGGCTGTAGTAGGGTTGGGGTAAGATGAGGTGAGAGTCTGGCTGTAGGGTTAGGGTAAGAGTCTGGCTGTAGTAGGGTTGGGGTAAGATGAGGTGAGAGTCTGGCTGTAGGGTTAGGGTAAGAGTCTGGCTGTAGCAGGGTTGGGGTAATAGTCTGACTGTAGTAGGGTTGGGGTAAGAGTCTGGCTGTAGCAGGGTTGGGGTAACAGTCTGGCTGTAGTAGAGTTGGGGTAAGAGTCTGGCTGTAGTAGGGTTGGGGTAAGATTCTGGCTGTAGTAGGGTTGGGGTAAGAGTCTGGCTGTAGCAGGGTTGGGGTAAGAGTCTGGCTGTAGTAGGGTTGGGGTAAGATGAGGAGAGAGTCTGGCTGTAGTAGGGTTGGGGTAAGAGTCTGGCTGTAGTAGAGTTGGGTAAGAGTCTGGCTGTAGTAGAGTTGGGGTAAGAGTCTGGCTGTATTAGGGTTGGGGTAAGAGTCTGACTGTAGTAGGGTTGGGGTAAGAGTCTGGCTGTAGTAGGGTTGGGGTAAGAGTCTGGCTGTATTAGGGTTGGGGTAAGATGAGGAGAGAGTCTGGCTGTATTAGGGTTGGGGGTAAGATGAGGGGAGAGTCTGACTGTAGTAGGGTTGGGGTAAGAGTCTGACTGTAGTACATTTACATTTACATTTAAGTCATTTGGCAGACGCTCTTATCCAGAGCGACTTACAAATTGGTGAATTCACCTTATGACATCCAGTGGAACAGCCACTTTACAATAGTGCATCTAAATCATTTAAGGGGGGGTGAGAAGGATTACTTTATCCTATCCTAGGTATTCCTTAAAGAGGTGGGGTTTCAGGTGTTTCCGGAAGGTGGTGATTGACTCCGCTGTCCTGGCGTCGTGAGGGAGTTTGTTCCACCATTGGGGGGCCAGAGCAGCGAACAGTTTTGACTGGGCTGAGCGGGAACTGTACTTCCTCAGTGGTAGGGAGGCGAACAGGCCAGAGGTGGATGAACGCAGTGCCCTTGTTTGGGTGTATGGCCTGATCAGAGCCTGGAGGTACTGCGGTGCCGTTCCCCTCACAGCTCCGTAGGCAAGCACCATGGTCTTGTAACGGATGCGAGCTTCAACTGGAAGCCAGTGGAGAGAGCGGAGGAGCGGGGTGACGTGAAGAGAACTTGGGAAGGTTGAACACCAGACGGGCTGCGGCGTTCTGGATGAGTTGTAGGGGTTTAATGGCACAGGCAGGGAGCCCAGCCAACAGCGAGTTGCAGTAATCCAGACGGGAGATGACAAGTGCCTGGATTAGGACCTGCGCCGCTTCCTGTGTGAGGCAGGGTCGTACTCTGCGGATGTTGTAGAGCATGAACCTACAGGAAT
>NW_027011024.1:9792-27318 GCF_036934945.1 Oncorhynchus masou masou | reverse complement strand
TCATTCCTCAGCTGTTCTACATCTGCCCTAACTAGCTCTTTCACTCTTCCCCACCTGTTCTCTCTTCCCCCTCTGATTAGGTCTCTATTTCTCTCTGTTCCTGCTACTTTCAGTGTCTGATTCTTGTTTGTGTTTTTTGATGCCAGAAGCAAGCTGTCGTCTCGTTTGCTTCCACCTTGTCCTGTCCTGTCGGAGTCTGCCTGGCAGGAGCATCCTGCACTATACTAACGTTCTTTTTGTTCCGCTGACAACGTTGGAAGAGGATTTATGCCATTCCTGTATTTTCATTAAAGAACTCTGTTTTCTGTTAAAACCGCTTTTGGGTCTTCACTCAAGTTCATAACAGAAGAATCAGACCAAGAATGGACCCAGCGGCTCCGGACCCTTTTCACTCCGCCGTCGAGATCCAGGGCGATGCTAGGCAGACACGAGGAGGAATTGTCTGCTGCTCAACATGCCGTTGAGACCCTGGCCGTCAAGTCTCCGACCTCACAAGACAGGTTCACCAACTCCACCTCGATCCACCGCCCACTTCCAGGGTTTCCGAGTCTCCGGAGCCCAGGATCAACAACCCGCCGTGTTACTCTGGGGAGCCCACTGAGTGCCGCTCATTCCTCACTCAGTGTGATGTGGTGTTCTCTCTCCAGCCCAACACTTACTCCGGGAGCGCAGCCCGCATCGCCTACGTCATTTCTCCCTCACCGGACGGGGCGCGTGAGTGGGGCACGGCAGTCTGGGAGGCGAGGGCTGAGTGTATTAACCAGTATCAGGACTTTAAGGAGGAGATGATACGGGTTTTTGACCGTTCTGTTTTTGGCAAGGAGGCTTCCAGGGCCCTGTCTTCCCTATGTCAGGGGAATAGATCCATAACGGATTATTCTATTGAGTTTCGCACTCTCGCTGCCTCTAGTGACTGGAACGAGCCGGCTTTGCTCGCTCGTTTTCTGGAGGGTCTCCACGTCGAGGTTAAGGATGAGATCCTCTCCGGGAGGTTCCTTCCAGTCTGGACTCCTTAATAGCTCTCGCTATTCGCATAGAGCGACGGTTTGATCTTCGTCGCCGAGCTCGTGGAAAGGAGCTCACGTTCTCCGTTGCTCCCCTCTCCACATCACTGCCACCTGCCGCATCACTGCCACCCTCCTCCGCCGGCTCGGATGCTGAGCCTATGCAGCTGGGGGGTATTCGCATCTCGGCCAAGGAGAGGGAACGGAGAATCACCAATCGCCTCTGTCTCTACTGCGGCTCCGCTGGTCATTTTGTCACCTCATGTCCAGTAAAAGCCAGAGCTCATCAGTAAGAGGAGGGCTACTGGTGAGCGCAACTACTCAGGCCTCTCCTTCTGGATCACGCACTACCTTTCCGGTCCATCTCCGCTGGCCCGGTTCATCTGCTTCCTGCAGTGCCTTGATCGACTCTGGGGCGGAGGGCTGTTTTATGGACGAGACCTGGGCTCGGGAACATGACATTCCTCTCAGACAGTTAGGGGAGCCCAGGGCCTTGTTCGCTTTAGATGGTAGTTCTCTCCCCAAGATTCAGCGTGAGACGCTGCCTTTAACCCTCACTGTCTCTGGTAATCATAGCGAAACCATTTCTTTTTTAATTTTTCGTTCACCTTTTACACCTGTTGTTTTGGGTCATCCCTGGCTAGTGCGCCATAACCCTTCTATTAATTGGTCTAGTAATACTATCCTATCCTGGAATGTTTCTTGTCATGTAACCTGTTTAATGTCTGCTATCCCTCCTGTTTCCTCTGTCTCTTCTTCACAGGAGGAGCCTGGCGATTTGACAGGGGTGCCGGAGGAGTATCACGATCTGCGAACGGTGTTCAGTCGTTCCAAGGCCACTTCTCTCCCTCCACACCGGTGTATGACTGTAGTATTGATCTCCTTCCGGGAACTACTCCCCCGGGGTAGATTATACTCTCTGTCGGCTCCCGAACGTAAGGCTCTCGAGGATTATTTGTCGGTTTCGCTCGACGCCGGTACCATAGTCTCCTCCTCCTCCCCGCCGGAGCGGGTTTTTTTTTGTTCAGAAGAAGGACGGGTCCCTGCGCCCATGCGTGGATTATCGAGGGCTGAATGACATAACAGTTAAGAATCGTTATCCGCTTCCTCTTATGTCTTCAGCCTTCGAGATCCTGCAGGGAGCCAGGTTTTTCACCAAATTGGACCTTCGTAACGCCTACCATCTCGTGCGCATCAGGGAGGGGGACGAGTGGAAGACGCGTTTAACACTCCGTTAGGGCACTTTGAATACCGGGTTCTTCCTTTCGGCCTCGTTAACGCTCCAGCTGTCTTTCAGGCACTAGTTAACGACGTCTTGAGAGACATGCTGAACATTTTTGTTTTCGTTTACATGGACGATATCCTGATTTTTTCACCGTCTCTCTCGATTCATGTTCAGCACGTGCGACGCGTCCTCCAGCGCCTTTTGGAGAACTGTCTTTATGTGAAGGCTGAGAAGTGCACTTTTCATGCCGCCTCTGTCCCTTTTCTCGGTTCCGTTATTTCCGCTGAGGGCATTAAGATGGATCCCGCTAAGGTCCAGGCTGTCATTGATTGGCCCGTTCCTAAGTCACGCGTCGAGCTGCAGCGTTTTCTGGGCTTCGCTAATTTCTACCGTCGTTTCATCCGTAATTTCGGTCAGGTGGCAGCTCCTCTCACAGCCCTTACTTCTGTTAAGACGTGCTTTAAGTGGTCCGTTTCCGCCCAGGGAGCTTTTGATCTTCTTAAGAATCGTTTTACATCCGCACCTATTCTTGTTACACCTGACATCTCTAGACAGTTTGTTGTTGAGGTTGACGCGTCAGAGGTGGGCGTGGGAGCCATTCTTTCTCAGCGCTCTCTCTCTGACGGCAAGGTCCATCCTTGCGCGTTTTTCTCTCATCGCTTATCGCCGTCAGAACGTAACTATGATGTTGGTAATCGCGAACTGCTCGCCATCCGCTTAGCCCTAGGCGAATGGCGACAGTGGTTGGAGGGCGACCCGTTCCTTTTGTCGTTTGGACTGACCATAGGAACCTTGAGTACATCCGTTCAGCCAAACGACTTAATGCGCGTCAGGCTCGTTGGGCTCTGTTTTTCGCTCGTTTCGAGTTTGTTATTTCTTATCGTCCGGGCTCAAAAACACCAAACCTGATGCTTTATCTCGTCTCTTCAGTTCTTCTGAGGTCTCCACCGACCCCGATGGGATTCTCCCTGAGGGGCGTGTTGTCGGGTTGACTGTAAAGCAAGCACTCGCTCACACTCCGTCGCCGCGAGCTTGTCCTAGGAACCTTCTGTTCGTTCCCGTTCCTACTCGTCCGGCCGTTCTTCAGTGGGCCCACTCTGCCAAGTTAGCCGGCCACCCCGGCGTTCGGGGTACGCTCGCTTCCATTCGCCAGCGTTTCTGGTGGCCCACTCGGGAACGTGACGCGCGTCGATTTGTCGCCGCTTGTTCGGTCTGCGCGCAGACTAAATCTGGGAACTCTCCTCCTGCCGGCCGTCTCAGACCGCTTCCCATTCCCTCTCGACCGTGGTCTCACATCGCTTTAGATTTTATCACCGGACTGCCTTCATCAGCGGGAAGACAGTTATTCTTACGGTTGTCGATAGATTCTCTAAGGCGGCTCATTTCATTCCTCTCGATAAGCTCCCTTCTGCTAAGGAGACGGCTCAGATCATTATCGAGAATGTTTTCCGAATTCATGGCCTTCCGTCTGACGTCGTTTCCGACAGAGGCCCGCAGTTCACGTCTCAATTTTGGAGGGAGTTTTGCCGTTTGATTGGGGCTTCCGTCAGTCTCTCGTCCGGCTTTCATCCCCAGTCTAACGGTCAAGCCGAACGGGCCAATCAGACTGTTGGTCGCATTTTACGCAGTCTCTTTTTCGTAACCCTGCGTCTTGGTCAGAACAGCTCCCCTGGGCAGAGTACGCCCACAACTCGCTTCCTCGTCTGCTACCGGTCTATCCCCTTTTCAGTGTAGCCTCGGGTACCAGCCTCCGCTGTTCTCATCTCAGCTCGCCGAGTCCTGCGTCCCCTCCGCTCAGGCTTTTGTCCAGCGTTGCGAGCGCACCTGGAAGGGGGGTCAGGTCGGCACTTTGCCGTAATAGGGCGCAGACTGTGAGGGCCGCTAATAAGCGTAGGACCAAGAGTCCTAGATATTGTTGCGGTCAGAGAGTATGGCTCTCCACTCAGAACCTTCCCCTTAAGACAGCTTCTCGCAAGTTGGCCCCGCGGTTCATTGGTCCGTTCCGTATTTCCCAGGTCATTAATCCTGTCGCAGTGCGACTTCTTCTCCCGCTATCTTCGTCGCGTTCACCCGGTCTTCCATGTCTCCTGTGTTAAGCCCGTTCTTCGCGCCCCGCTCGTCCCTCCCCCCATCCTTGTCGAGGGCGCACCCATCTACAGGGTTCGTAAGATTTTGGACATGCGCCCTCGGGGCCGTGGTCATCAGTACCTAGTGGATTGGGAGGGGTACGGTCCTGAGGAGAGGAGTTGGGTTCCCTCTCGGGACGTGCTGGACCGTTCGCTGATCGATGATTTCCTCCGTTGCCGCCAGGTTTCCTCCTCGAGTGCGCCAGGAGGCGCTCGGTGAGTGGGGGTACTGTCATGTCTTGTTATGTCTGTTCCTGTCCTTTCTCTTCACTCTCTCTCTGCTGGTCTTTTTAGGTTACCTTCTCTGTCTCTCATTCCTCAGCTGTTCTACATCTGCCCTAACTAGCTCTTTCACTCTTCCCCACCTGTTCTCTCTTCCCCCTCTGATTAGGTCTCTATTTCTCTCTCTGTTCCTGCTACTTTCAGTGTCTGATTCTTGTTTGTGTTTTTTGATGCCAGAAGCAAGCTGTCGTCTCGTTTGCTTCCACCTTGTCCTGTCCTGTCGGAGTCTGCCTGGCAGGAGCATCCTGCACTATACTAACGTTCTTTTTGTTCCGCTGACAACGTTGGAAGAGGATTTATGCCATTCCTGTATTTTCATTAAAGAACTCTGTTTTCTGTTAAAACCGCTTTTGGGTCTTCACTCAAGTTCATAACATTCACAGAATCTCCATTTGGATATCAGTTAGGCTACAATTAGGCAGTGGACATGTTAGTTAAGTTGAGATGAGAGCTGCTCATTATCATATTGTCTAGTTGGCTCATGTATTAGTGCTGATCAGGATGTTTTGCCAGCATGTTATTTATTTATTTATTTTATTTATTTTGGCTAATTCTCTGGCTGGGTAAATAAGTGGAGGAGGTATAGGAGGTATATGTTTTGTATTGATCAGATGTGTTCTGATGTTGTTTATTGATCAGGTGTGTTCTGATGTTGTATTGATCAGGTGTGTTCTGTAATGATGTTGTGTTCATCAGGATGTGTTCTGTCATGATGTAGTGTCCCTGTTTGTCCTTCCAGCTCTCTATAAATCATCAGGATGTGTTCTGTCATGATGTAGTGTCCCTGCTTGTCCTTCCGGCTCTCTATAAATCATCAGGATGTGTTCTGTCATGATGTAGTGTCCCTGCTTGTCCTTCCGGCTCTCTATAAATCATCAGGATGTGTTCTGTCATGATGTAGTGTCCCTGCTTGTCTTTCTGGCTCTCTATAAATCATCAGGATGTGTTCTGTCATGATGTAGTGTCCCTGCTTGTCCTTCCGGCTCTCTATAAATCATCAGGATGTGTTCTGTCATGATGTAGTGTCCCTGCTTGTCCTTCCGGCTCTCTATAAATCATCAGGATGTGTTCTGTCATGATGTAGTGTCCCTGCTTGTCCTTCCGGCTCTCTATAAATCATCAGGATGTGTTCTGTCATGATGTAGTGTCCCTGCTTGTCCTTCCGGCTCTCTATAAATCATCAGGATGTGTTCTGTTATGATGTAGTGTCCCTGCTTGTCCTTCCGGCTCTCTATAAATCATCAGGATGTGTTCTGTCACGATGTAGTGTCTCTGCTTTCCTTCCGGCTCTCTATAAATCAGATCAAACATCCTTCAGCTGTAATGTATCCTTTTTATGAGCTCCGTGGTGAAGGAGGTTGATCTATTATGGGTTGGCTGTGTGTGTTAGCCTTAATGGTTTTAAAGAGCTGTCCGTAAACACTACTCACTGGACGGCGCTCAGGAACCATGAATACACTTTACAACCAGTGATATCACTGTGGAGCCCAAACACTAAAGGTAGGACAGTAGTATGCCTTGTCCAAGCCACAACGGCCCATAGGACAGGAGTCCATCTCCTGGTTCTGAAGAGTGAGGCAGGGTGATGTACAGCACACCCCCTGGACATGAGCAGTAGGTTAGATTCCATAGGAAACTAACTGCCCATAGAGAACACATTGTGGCATGTTCTGTCATTGTTGTTGTTGTATCAATCACATTATTTGCAACCTAATCTGTTTGCTGTTGATCAAATATGTTTACTGAAAGTAACATGTCTGGGATGCCTCCACTGTGAGGCTTACTGAGATCTGCCTCTGTTCTCAGTTACATACTAACTGAATGACCCATCCCATCCTGTGTCAGAGACATGAGTTGACCCCCATTACTGCTCTGTCCTACTGAGAGAGGAAAGGTTTGATCTCTTTACTCTGTAATAACCAGTTGTCACGTTGAGAAAAAATACATTTTACACAGCTCGCAAACCACCTCTACCATCACCAGACAGGCTGTTAACAAGGCAGCATTAATACCCACCAGGAAAAACAGCAGGGAGTCTCCTCATCACCATGCCATCACCATTTGTTATTGTCTGTGAATGGTCAGTTATAATATCAGTCTTCCTTCAGTTACACGGAACTGGACGGATGCAATCATTCTTTCAGCGAATCTTGTATCTTGCCCATTAGTAATGCTGTGACACATGACGTCAACACCATTACTGCTACGACCTGCTGAGAGAAAAAGACATTAATCTCCTCTCTCTATTGGTTCAGCTGTAGAGCTGAGCTTCTGATCTTCTCTCTGTGACAGTTCTGCACTGAGCTGTGGATGTCTGAGAGATATACAGGTATTTAACAAAGCTCCAGCACTCACCGCTACCCACCAAGTCCACACAGTCGGCTGTCCACTAGCATGTTCATTATTTTCCACGAGGATACAATGCAGGAAGTGTCATCATCACCATGACTACACCCCCTCCACTTCCTCTTATTGTCTGTAAACAGGAAGTTATTATATTGGTCCTTTTTCAATACATGGCACTAGATGGATACCGACAATCAGTCTTGATCAATCAGTCTTGACTAAATAGCCAGAAACATGTCTCCTGTTTCAGGCAGATTTTATGTACAATTACACCCCCTGGACAGGAGCTAGAAGTATAGTAATTAGCATATATGCTAATTGAGCGTCATGTCACCTGTTACTGAGGCGAGAGAAGTCCTGTAGAACTGTCTGTACTGATAAGAGCCCTGTTCTGGAGAACAGACTGTCAGATTGACAACATAACAAAGATCTTAGGGGGAAGCTCCTCTATAGAGCAACTAGCATAATAACAAACACCATAGGGGGAACTAGCATGGATCCGAACATAGAGCTAATAAGGAACTAGCATAATAACAAACACCTTAGGAGGAACTAGCATGGATCCGAAATTATATCTAATGAGGAACTAGTACAATAACAAACACCTTAGGGGGAACTAGCATGGATCCGAACATAGAGCTAATAAGGAACTAGCATAATAACAAACACCTTAGGAGGAACTAGCATGGATCCGAAATTATATCTAATGAGGAACTAGTACAATAACAAACACCTTAGGGGGAACTAGCATGGATCCGAACATAGAGCTAATAAGGAACTAGCATAATAACAAACACCTTAGGAGGAACTAGCATGGTTCCGAACATAGAGCTAATAAGGAACTAGCATAATAACAAACACCTCAGGGGGAACTAGCATGGATCCAAACATAGAGCTAATAAGGAACTAGCATAATAACAACACCTCAGGGGGAACTAGCATGGACTTGAATTTACAGATATTGAGAAACTAGAGGGCCTAAACAACATAGAAGAGTTTTGGGGGAGATAGCATTTGCATAAAAACAAATCGCTCCCCTTATCATCTATCCAAGTTGAAATCATTACAATAGCTGGGTATAATTCATTAATGTGAGTTGAGGCATTATTTCTGAGAGAAAATAAATAATAGCTTCGCTTTGTGTTTGGACATTAGAAGCTAGGGTTATGACTGGGAGGTAATGTTGCATTTGGTCTTTAGAAGCTAGGGTTATGACTGGGAGGTAATGTTGCATTTGGTCTTTAGAAGCTAGGGTTATGACTGGGAGGTAATGTTGCATTTGGTCTTTAGAAGCTAGGGTTATGACTGGGAGGTAATGTTGTGTTTGGTCATTAGATGCTAGGGTTATGACTGGGAGGTAATGTTGCATTTGGTCTTTAGAAGCTAGGGTTATGACTGGGATGTAATGTTGTGTTTGGACATTAGAAGCTAGGGTTATGACTGGGAGGTAATGTTGTGTTTGGTCATTAGATGCTCGGGTTATGACTGGGAGGTAATGTTGCATTTGGTCTTTAGAAGCTAGGGTTATGACTGGGAGGTAATGTTGTGTTTGGTCATTAGAAGCTAGGGTTATGACTGAGAGGTAATGTTGATTTGGTCTTTAGAAGCTAGGGTTATGACTGGGAGGTAATGTTGTGTTTGGTCATTAGAAGCTAGGGTTATGACTGAGAGGTAATGTTGTGTTTGGTCATTAGATGCTCGGGTTATGAATGGGAGGTAATGTTGCATTCGGCTAGGTTATGACTGAGAGGTAATGTTGTGTTTGGTCATTAGATGCTCGGGTTATGACTGGGAGGTAATGTTGCATTCGGTTATTTTATGCTAGGGTTATGACTGGGAGGTAATGTTGTGTTTGGTCATTAGATGCTCGGGTTATGACTGGGAGGTAATGTTGTGTTTGGACATTAGATGCTCGGGTTATGACTGGTAGGTAATGTTGCATTTGGTTATTTGATGCTAGGGTTATGACTGAGAGGTAATGTTGTGTTTGGTCATTAGATGCTAGGGTTGCTGGCACTAAGACTTCACTCAATGAGCTGTATACGGCCATAAGCAAACAGGAACATGCTCATCCAGAGGTGACGCTCCTTGTATCCGGGGCCTTTAATGCTAGGAAACTTAAATCTTTTTTACCTCATTTCTATCAGCATGTCACCTGTGCAACTAGAGGCGAAAAAACTATTGATCACCTTTACTCCACAGACAGAGACACAGTCAAACTCTCCCTGGCTCTTCATTTGGCCAATCTGACCATAACTCTATCCTCCTGATTCCTGCTTACAAGCAAAAACCCAAACAGGAAGTATCAGTGACACGCTCAATATGGAAGAGGATGCTAAGCTGCAGAACTGTTTCGCAAGCACAGACTGGAAAATGTTTTGGGATTCATCCGATGGCATTGAGGAGTTTACCACATCAGTCACTGGCTTCATTAAAAAGTGCATTGACGACTTCGGCTCTGATGCTCGTAAGATGTGGCAGGCCTCGCAAACTATCATGGATTACAAAGGGAAACTCAGCCGCGACCTACCCAGTGAAGCTAGCCTACCAGACGTTCTAAATGACTTCTTTGCTCGCTTCGACGCAAGCAACACTGAACCATGCATGAGAGCACCAGCTGTTCCAGACAACTGTATAATCATGCTCTCTGTAGCCAATGTGAGTAATACCTTTAACCAAGTCAAAATATTACTATAGACAGCCTGTTTAACAGCAGGTTTAACCCAGTCAATATATTAGTATAGACAGCCTGTATAACAGCAGGTTTATCCCAGTCAATATATTACTATAGATAGCCTGTTTAACGACAGGTTTATCCCAGTCAATATATTGCTCTAGACAGCCGGTTTAATTAACAGCTGGTTTAAACCAGTCAATATATTACTAGAGACAGCCTGTTTAGCAACAGGTTTTGTTTAACCCAGTCAATGTATTGCTCTAGACAGCCTGTTTAACGACAGGTTTATCCCAGTCAATATATTGCTATAGACAGAATGTTTAACAGCAGGTTTAAACCAGTCAATATATTACTATAGACAGCCTGTTTAACAGCAGGTTTAACCCAGTCAATATATTACTATAGACAGCCTGTTTAACAGCAGGTTGAATCCAGTCAATATATTGCTATAGACAGATATTATATCCACAAAACCATACCTGCTGATATTATATCCATAAAACCAAACCTGTATTTATACTGATATCATATCCATAAAACCATACCTGCTGATATTATATCTGTCACGAATCCCGTTTCCTGAGTCTGTTTTTTGCCTGTGTTCTGTCCTGGAGTGTTTTTTCCGGCGTCCTGGAACGCACCCTGTCTGGTTGCCGGGCAATGTAGCCAGTTGGGAGTTCTGATTACCCGCACCTGTATCCCATCAGCTATCTGCACACCTGGTCCTGATCATCATCTCTCCTCTTCATAAGCCCGGACTTGACATCCATTCCCTGCCGGATCGTTAGCCATGAACAGCATGTCGTGCCATAGTATCAGCCTCAAGTTAGATAGAATTTGTTTTGTTGTTTTTTACATATTGCTTGCCTTAAACTTACCTCCGTTTGTTCTGTCTTCAATTACTCACGCGGATCATTTACCCCATTCCCGCCTGGTCGTCGGAGAATTCCGCTACCCCATTGGATCCACCTATTTACTCCCATCAACTCACCACCGCTGCCCGCTACGCCACCTGGATAAATCTACCCATTCATATTCACTTGTAAATAAATACTCACCTTCTTCCTACTCTCCTTGTCCTGGTCTGCTTCTGGGTTCGATTTTGAAAGAACGTGACAATATCCATAAAACCATACCTGCTGATATTATATCCATAAAACCATACCTGATGATATTATATCCATAAAACAATACCTGCTGATATTATATCCATAAAACCATACCTGCAGATATTATATCCATAAAACCATACCTGCTGATATCATATCCATAAAACCATACCTGCTGATAGTATATCCATAAAACCATACCTGCTGATATCATATCCATAAAACCATACCTGCTGATATCATATCCATAAAACAATACCTGCTGATATCATATCCATAAAACCATACCTGCTGATATCATATCCATAAAACCATACCTGCTGATATCATATCCATAAAACCATACCTGCTGATATCATATCCATAAAACAATACCTGCTGATATCATATCCATAAAACCATACCTGCTGATAGTGTATCCATAAAATCATACCTGCTGATATCATATCCATAAAACCATACTTGCTGATATCATATCCATAAAACCATACCTGCTGATATCATATCCATAAAACCATACCTGCTGATATCATATCCATAAAACCATACCTGCTGATATCATATCCATAAAACCATACCTGCTGATATCATAGCCATAAAACCATACCTGCTGATATCATATCCATAAAACCATACTTGCTGATGTCATATCCATAAAACCATACCTGCTGATAGTATATCCATAAAACCATACCAGCTGATATCATATCCATAAAACCATACCTGCTGATAGTGTATCCATAAAATCATACCTGCTGATATCATATCCATAAAACCATACCTGCTGATATCATATCCATAAAACCATACCTGCTGATATCATATCCATAAAACCATACCTGCTGATATCATATCCATAAAACCATACCTGCTGATATCATATCCATAAAACAATACCTGCTGATATCATATCCATAAAACCATACCTGCTGATAGTATATCCATAAAACCCTACCTGCTGATAGTATATCCATAAAACCATACCTGCTGATATCATATCCATAAAACCATACCTGCTGATATCATATCCATAAAACCATACCTGCTGATATCATATCCATAAAACCATACCTGCTGATATCATATCCATAAAACCATACCTGCTGATATCATATCCATAAAACCATACTTGCTGATATCATATCCATAAAACCATACCTGCTGATATCATATCCATAAAACCATACCTGCTGATATCATATCCATAAAACCATACCTGCTGATATCATATCCATAAAACCATACCTGCTGATATCATATCCATAAAACCATACCTGCTGATATCATATCCATAAAACCATACCTGCTGATATCATATCCATAAAACCATACTTGCTGATATCATATCCATAAAACCATACCTGCTGATAGTATATCCATAAAACCATACCTGCTGATATCATATCCATAAAACCATACTTGCTGATATCATATCCATAAAACCATACCTGCTGATATCATATCCATAAAACCATACCTGCTGACATCATATCCATAAAACCATACCTGCTGATATCATATCCATAAAACCATACCTGCTGATATCATATCCATAAAACCATACCTGCTGATAGTATATCCATAAAACCATACCAGCTGATATCATATCCATAAAACCATACCTGCTGATAGTATGTCCATAAAACCATACCTGCTGATATCATATCCATAAAACCATACCTGCTGATATTATATCCATAAAACCATACCTGCTGATATTATATCCATAAAACCATACCTGCTGATATCATATCCATAAAACCATACCTGCTGATATCATATCCATAAAACCATACCTGCTGATATCATATCCATAAAACCATACTTGCTGATATCATATCCATAAAACCATACCTGCTGATTGTATATCCATAAAACCATACCTGCTGATATCATATCCATAAAACCATACCTGCTGATATTATATCCATAAAACCATACCTGCTGATATCATATCCATAAAACCATACCTGCTGATATCATATCCATAAAACCATACCTGCTGATAGTATATCCATAAAACCATACCTGCTGATATCATATCCATAAAACCATACCTGCTGATAGTATATCCATAAAACCATACCTGCTGATATCATATCCATAAAACCATACCTGCTGATAGTATGTCCATAAAACCATACCTGCTGATATCATATCCATAAAACCATACCTGCTGATATCATATCCATAAAACCATACCTGCTGATATCATATCCATAAAACCATACTTGCTGATATCATATCCATAAAACCATACCTGCTGATAGTATGTCCATAAAACCATACCTGCTGATATCATATCCATAAAACCATACCTGCTGATAGTATATCCATAAATCCATACCTGCTGATATCATATCCATAAACTTGTATTTATACTGTAGTAGTTGACAGATTTCCACATAGCGCTTTTTCTACATAAACAGATGGTGTCTTTCTCTAATCAGTAGGAAGCAGATTATTCAGTCAACCTTTTGATCTGGTGTTGATTATGATGATATTATTTATCAAAGTGCAGCTGCTGCTCTTAAACCTTTGGATTCCACCTCCCATAATGCCCTTTGTTTTGTTACAGGGGACAGGTTTGATACTCATCACTGGATCCTGAATCAAAAGGTTGGCTGGACTTCGTTAAAGACCTGTAGATGTCTACGTTACACCCTTTATGTTTACGAGACACTACTTCATAAACTTCCGTCTTATCTAACTTTGCTTTTGAAGTACACCTGAGTTGCCTGACCCATTCAGAGGATTGGTTAACTCTTGAGGTTCTTAGGGTCTCCACCGAGCTGGGTAAATAAGCTTTTAGTTTTAATGCACCGTAACCCTGGAACAAAATTCAAAACACATTTAATCTTGATATTCTGGTGCTGTTCGGGCATTTCAAAGAATTGATAGGGAACTAATTTGTGGAAGATTGTACCTGGTTTCCTGGGTGATTTGTGATATTTTACTCGTGCTTTCCATGACTGTGTGTTTGTATTTTAACGTGTGTATATATACAGTACACATTAAAAAAAGGAAAAGCAGCCAACAAGTACTCAGCATATGTGGGAACTCCTTCAAGACTGTTGGAAAAGCATTCCAGGTGAATCTGGTTGAGAGAATGCCAAGAGTGTGTACTGCTGTGTATAATGTGTCTATTTATATTGTATCATTTGGAAAAGAGACCTATAGGTTACAATAAGTCTTCCCTGTTAAAATGAAGGGTTAAATAAAAAAACAATAGTTAACAGTGGTGCTGTTTGGGACTTTCATGGCTCTGTGATTTACCAGCTCTGTGGCACAGCAGTAACACATTGAGAGTAAAACAGCTACAACCCAATACTAATAGATGAGATATATTTAGTTATTTATTTATAGAGGAAGATACAAATGTGCTTGTACTTGTACTCATGTTTATGTTGATGATTATTGTTACACACAAGCTGTTGTTTCTGGTAATGAGAAAAACGCTGCGCTCTCAGGTATCAACCTGTCACGTTCTGACCATCGTTCTTGTGTGTTTCCCTTGTTTCAGTGTTGGTCAGGACGGAGCTGGGTGGGCATTCTATGTTGTGTGTCTTGTTTGTCTGTTTCTGTGTGTGGCCTGATATGGTTCTCAATCAGAGGCAGGTGTTAGTCATTGTCTCTGATTGGGAACCATATTTAGGCAGCCTGTTTTGTGTTGGGATTTGTGGGTGATTGTTTCCGTGTCTGTTTCACCACACAGGACTGTTTCGGTTTTCACATTTATTGTTTTGTATTTTTGTAGTGTTCTCGGTTATCGTCTAAATGAAAGATGTTTACACTCACCACACTGCGCTTTGGTCCTCTCCTTCCCAGGAAGAAAGCCGTTACACAACCAGTGAAACAGATTCACACTCCATCTGCAGCGTTTATGATTACCAGCTAGCTAACTCAGCTAATATAGCAAGTCAGATGCAGTTTATTCGGGTTAGGTTCATTTCAAGATCTGAGGTTGTCTATGCAAAAACATAAAGTGCAAGTTAAACTATAAAATCAGTCTAAATGATAGTATTAATGACCACCACTCACTCCTGAGACTAAAATGCTAATGACTTGGCTCACATCTGTGGATGCCATACTGAGATGGAGGAGGATTTGAAATAGAACAATTATTTAAAAAAATATATACACTACCATTCAAAGGTTCGGGGTCACTTAGAAATGTCATTTTTTGTCCATTAAAATAACAACACATTGATCAGAAATACAGTGTAGACATTGTTAATGTTGGAAATGACTATTGTAGCAGGAAACAGCAGATGTTTTATGGAATATCTACATAGGCATACAGAGTCCCATTATCAGCAGCAATCACTCCTGTGTTCCAATGGCACGTTGTGTTAGCTAATCCAAGTATATAATTTTAAAAGGCTAATTGATCATTAGAAAACCCTTTCGCAATTATGTTAGCACAGCTGAAATCTGAGTACTGATTAAATAAGCAGTAAAAGTGGCCTTTAGACTAGTTGAGTATCTGGAGCATCAACATTTGTGGGTTCAATTACAGGCTCAGAATGGCCAGAAACAAAGTACTTTCTTCTGAAACTCATCAGTCTATTTTTGTTCTGAGAGATGAAGGCTATTCCATGCGAAAATTGCCAAGAAACTGAAGATCTCGTACAAAGCTGTGTACTACTCCCTTCACAGAACAGCGCAAACTGGCTCTAACCAGAATAGAAAGAGGAGTGGGAGGCCCTGGTGCACAACTGAGCAAGAGGTCAAGTACATTAGAGTGGCAGCTTCATTAAATATGTCCTGCAAAACACCAGTCTCAACGTCAACAGTGAACAGGCGACTCCGGGATACTGCCCTTCTACGCAGAGTTGCAAAGAAAAAGCCACATCTCAGACTGGCCAATAAAAATAAAAGCTTAATATGGGCAAAAGAACACAGACACTGGACAGAGGAACTCTGCCTAGAAGGCCAGCATCCTGGAGTCACCTCTTCAAATAGGCCCTTTTAATTTTGTCTGGCTTGCCATTCCAAATAAAGTTGAATATTTTTGCTCGTATAATTTAAAAAACAAATCGCTGGGTGTAGGCAAAACCATAAGCAAATACAGTAGGTATACGGGGATATGACTAAAGAGTTAAATAAGATAAATAAGATATTAACACAGCACCATACTAACCTGAGATATCAATACACAAAGTAATTTAATCTGTTTGAGGAAGTATAGTGAATGGGGATGGAGGGGCTTATCACAATTTATATTTTCCCTCACACAAGGTAATCCATATTTCCCTCACACAAGGTTATCCATCTTTCCCTCACACAATGTTATCCATCTTTCCTCAAGGTTATCCATCTTTCCCTCACACAAGGTTATCCATCTTTCCCTCACACAAGTTATCCTTTACCTCACACAAGGTTATCCATCTTTCCCTCACACAAGGTTATCCATCTTTACCTCACACAAGGTAATCCATCTTTCCTCACACAAGGTTATCCATCTTTCCTCACACAATGTTATCCATCTTTACCCCACACAAGGTAATCCATCTTTCCTCACACAAGTTATGCATCTTTCCTCACACAATGTTATCCATCTTTCCCTCACACAAGGTTATCCATCTTTCCCTCACACAAGGTTATCCATCTTTCCCTCACACAATGTTATCCATCTTTCCCTCACACAAGGTTATCCATCTTTCCCTCACACAAGGTTATCCATCTTTCCCTCACACAAGGTTATCCATCTTTCCCTCACACAATGTTATCCATCTTTCCCTCACACAAGGTTATCCATCTTTCCCTCACAATGTTATCCATCTTTCCTCACACAAGGTTATCCATCTTTCCCTCACACAAGGTTATCCATCTTTCCCTCACACAAGGTTATCCATCTTTCCCTCACACAAGGTTATCCATTTTTCCCCTCACACAAGGTTATCCATCTTTCCCTCACACAAGGTTATCCATCTTTCCCTCACACAAGGTTATCCATCTTTCCCTCACACAAGGTTATCCATCTTTCCCTCACACAATGTTATCCATCTTTCCCTCACACAAGGTTATCCATCTTTCCCTCACACAAGGTTATCCATCTTTCCCTCACACAAGGTTATCCATCTTTCCCTCACACAATGTTATCCATCTTTCCCTCACACAAGGTTATCCATCTTTCCCTCACACAAGGTTATCCATCTTTCCCTCACACAATGTTATCCATCTTTCCCTCACACAAGATCTTTCCCTCACACAAGTTATCCATCTTTCCCTCACACAATGTTATCCATCTTTCCTCACACAAGGTTATCCATCTTTCCCTCACACAAGGTTATCCATCTTTCCTCACACAAGTTATCCATCTTTCCCTCACACAATGTTATCCATCTTTCCCTCACACAATGTTATCCATCTTTCCCTCACACAATGTTATCCATCTTTCCCTCACACAATGTTATCCATCTTTCCCTCACACAAGGTTATCCATCTTTCCCTCACACAAGGTTATCCATCTTTCCCTCACACAAGGTTATCCATCTTTCCCACACAAGGTTATCCATCCTTCCCTCACACAAGGTTATCCATCTTTCCCTAACACAAGGTTATCCATCTTTCCCTCACATAAGGTTATCCATCTTTCCCTCACACAATGTTATCCATCTTTCCCTCACACAAGGTTATCCATCTTTCCCTCACACAAGGTTATCCATCTTTCCCTCACACAAGGTTATCCATCTTTCCCTCACACAATGTTATCCATCTTTCCCTCACACAAGGTTATCCATCTTTCCCTCAC
>NW_027011024.1:0-9292 GCF_036934945.1 Oncorhynchus masou masou | reverse complement strand
TGTGTGAGGGAAAGATGGATAACCTTGTGTGAGGGAAAGATGGATAACATTGTGTGAGGGAAAGATGGATAACATTGTGTGAGGGAAAGATGGATAACCTTGTGTGAGGGAAATATGGATTACCTTGTGTGAGGGAAAATATAAATTGTGATAAGCCCCTCCATCCCCATTCACTATACTTCCTCAAACAGATTAAATTACTTTGTGTATTGATATCTCAGGTTAGTATGGTGCTGTGTTAATATCTTATTTATCTTATTTAACTCTTTAGTCATATCCCCGTATACCTACTGTATTTGCTTATGGTTTTGCCTACACCCAGCGATTTGTTTTTTAAATTATACGAGCAAAAAATATTCAACTTTATTTGGAATGGCAGGCCAGACAAAATTAAAAGGGCCTATTTGAAGAGGTGACTCCAGGATGCTGGCCTTCTAGGCAGAGTTCCTCTGTCCAGTGTCTGTGTTCTTTTGCCCATATTAAGCTTTTATTTTTATTGGCCAGTCTGAGATGTGGCTTTTTCTTTGCAACTCTGCGTAGAAGGGCAGTATCCCGGAGTCGCCTGTTCACTGTTGACGTTGAGACTGGTGTTTTGCAGGACATATTTAATGAAGCTGCCACTCTAATGTACTTGTCCTCTTGCTCAGTTGTGCACCAGGGCCTCCCACTCCTCTTTCTATTCTGGTTAGAGCCAGTTTGCGCTGTTCTGTGAAGGGAGTAGTACACAGCTTTGTACGAGATCTTCAGTTTCTTGGCAATTTCTCGCATGGAATAGCCTTCATCTCTCAGAACAAAAATAGACTGATGAGTTTCAGAAGAAAGTACTTTGTTTCTGGCCATTCTGAGCCTGTAATTGAACCCACAAATGTTGATGCTCCAGATACTCAACTAGTCTAAAGGCCACTTTTACTGCTTATTTAATCAGTACTCAGATTTCAGCTGTGCTAACATAATTGCGAAAGGGTTTTCTAATGATCAATTAGCCTTTTAAAATTATATACTTGGATTAGCTAACACAACGTGCCATTGGAACACAGGAGTGATTGCTGCTGATAATGGGACTCTGTATGCCTATGTAGATATTCCATAAAACATCTGCTGTTTCCTGCTACAATAGTCATTTCCAACATTAACAATGTCTACACTGTATTTCTGATCAATGTGTTGTTATTTTAATGGACAAAAAATGACATTTCTAAGTGACCCCGAACCTTTGAACGGTAGTGTAAATATTTTTTTAAATAATTGTTCTATTTCAAATCCTCCTCCATCTCAGTATGGCATCCACAGATGTGAGCCAAGTCATTAGCATTTTAGTCTCAGGCGAGTGAGTGGTGGTCATTAATACTATCATTTAGACTGATTTTATAGTTTAACTTGCACTTTATGTTTTTGCATAGACAACCTCAGATCTTGAAATGAACCTAACCCGAATAAACTGCATCTGACTTGCTATATTAGCTGAGTTAGCTAGCTGGTAATCATAAACGCTGCAGATGGAGTGTGAATCTGTTTCACTGGTTGTGTAACGGCTTTCTTCCTGGGAAGGAGAGGACCAAAGCGCAGTGTGGTGAGTGTAAACATCTTTCATTTAGACGATAACCGAAAACACTACAAAAATACAGAACAATAAATGTGAAAACCGAAACAGTCCTGTGTGGTGAAACAGACACAGAAACAATCACCCACAAACACCAACACAAAACAGGCTGCCTAAATATGGTTCCCAATCAGAGACAATGACTAACACCTGCCTCTGATTGAGAACCATATCAGGCCACACACAGAAACGGACAAACTAGACACACAACATAGAATGCCCACCCAGCTCCCGTCCTGACCAACACTGAAACAAGGGAAACACACAAGAACGATGGTCAGAACGTGACAGGTTGATACCTGAGAGCGCAGCGTTTTCTCATTTATCAGAAACAACAGCTTGTGTGTAACAATAATCATCAACATAAACATGAGTACAAGTACAAGCACATTTGTATCTTCCTCTATAAATAAATAACTAAATATATCTCATCTATTAGTATTGGGTTGTAGCTGTTTTACTCTCAATGTGTTACTGCTGTGCCACAGAGCTGGTAAATCACAGAGCCATGAAAGTCCCAAACAGCACCACTGTTAACTATTGTTTTTTTATTTAACCCTTCATTTTAACAGGGAAGACTTATTGTAACCTATAGGTCTCTTTTCCAAATGATACAATATAAATAGACACATTATACACAGCAGTACACACTCTTGGCATTCTCTCAACCAGATTCACCTGGAATGCTTTTCCAACAGTCTTGAAGGAGTTCCCACATATGCTGAGTACTTGTTGGCTGCTTTTCCTTTTTTTAATGTGTACTGTATATATACACACGTTAAAATACAAACACACAGTCATGGAAAGCACGAGTAAAATATCACAAATCACCCAGGAAACCAGGTACAATCTTCCACAAATTAGTTCCCTATCAATTCTTTGAAATGCCCGAACAGCACCAGAATATCAAGATTAAATGTGTTTTGAATTTTGTTCCAGGGTTACGGTGCATTAAAACTAAAAGCTTATTTACCCAGCTCGGTGGAGACCCTAAGAACCTCAAGAGTTAACCAATCCTCTGAACGGGTCAGGCAACTCAGGTGTACTTCAAAAGCAAAGTTAGATAAGACGGAAGTTTATGAAGTAGTGTCTCGTAAACATAAAGGGTGTAACGTAGACATCTACAGGTCTTTAACGAAGTCCAGCCAACCTTTTGATACAGGATCCAGTGATGAGTATCAAACCTGTCCCCTGTAACAAAACAAAGGGCATTATGGGAGGTGGAATCCAAAGGTTTAAGAGCAGCAGCTGCACTTTGATAAATAATATCATCATAATCAACAACAGATCAAAAGTTTGACTGAATAATCTGCTTCCTACTGATTAGAGAAAGACACCATCTGTTTCTGTAGAAAAAACGCTACGTGGAAATCTGTCAACTACTACAGTATAAATACAAGTTTATGGATATGATATCAGCAGGTATGGATTTATGGATATACTATCAGCAGGTATGGTTTTATGGATATGATATCAGCAGGTATGATTTTATGGATATGATATCAGCAGGTATGGTTTTATGGATATTCTATCATCAGAGGTATGGTTTATGGATATTCTATCAGCAGGTATGGTTTTATGGATATTCTATCAGCAGGTATGGTTTTATGGATATAATATCTGCAGGTATGGTTTTATGGATATACTATCAACGGGTATGGTTTTATGGATATGATATCAGCAGGTATGGTTTTATGGATATGATATCAGCAGGTATGGTTTTATGGATATGATATCAGCAGGTATGGTTTTATGGATATGATATCAGCAGGTATTGTTTTATGGATATGATATCAGGTATGGGTTTTATGGATATGATATCACGGGTATGGTTTTTATGGATATGATATCAACAGGTATGGTTTTATGGATATAATATCAGCAGGTATGGTTTTATGGATATAATATCAGCAGGTATTGTTTTATGGATATTGTCACATTCTTTCAAAAATCGAACCCAGAAGCAGACCAGGACAAGGAGAGTCGGAAGAAGGTGAGTATTTATTTACAAGTGAATATGAATGGGTAGATTTATCCAGGTGGTGTAGCGGGAGCGGTGGTGAGTTGATGGGCCAATAGGTGGATCCAATGGGGTAAATGATCCGCGTGAGTAATTGAAGACAGAACAAACGGAGGTAAGTTTAAGGCAAGCAATATGTAAAAAACAACAAAACAAATTCTATCTAACTTGAGGCTGATACTATGGCACGACATGCTGTTCATGGCTAACGATCCGGCAGGGAATGGATGTCAAGTCCGGGCTTATGAAGAGGAGAGATGATGATCAGGACCAGGTGTGCAGATAGCTGATGGGATACAGGTGCGGGTAATCAGAACTCCCAACTGGCTACATTGCCCGGCAACCAGACAGGGTGCGTTCCAGGACGCCGGAAAAACACTCCAGGACAGAACACAGGCAAAAAACAGACTCAGGAAACGGGATTCGTGACAGATATAATATCAGCAGGTATGGTTTTATGGATATGATATCAGTATAAATACAGGTTTGGTTTTATGGATATAATATCAGCAGGTATGGTTTTGTGGATATAATATCTGTCTATAGCAATATATTGACTGGATTCAACCTGCTGTTAAACAGGCTGTCTATAGTAATATATTGACTGAGTTAAACCTGCTGTTAAACAGGCTGTCTATAGTAATATATTGACTGGGTTAAACCTATCTTAAACAGGCTGTCTATAGCAATATATTGACTGGGTTAAACCTGCTCTTAAACAGGCTGTCTATAGCAATATATTATTCCAGGTTAAACCTGCTCTTAAACAGGCTGTCTATAGTAATATATTGACTGGGTTAAACCTGCTCTTAAACAGGCTGTCTATAGCAATATTGACTGGGTTAAACCTGCTCTTAAACAGGCTGTCTATAGCAATATGTTGACTGGGATAAACCTGTCGTTAAATAGGCTGTCTATAGTAATATATTGACTGGGTTAAACCTGCTCTTAAACATTCTGTCTATAGTAATATATTGACTGGGATAAACCTGTCGTTAAATAGGCTGTCTATAGTAATATATTTACTGGGTTAAACCTGCTGTTAAACAGGCTGTCTAATAATATTGACTGGGTTAAACCTGCTGTTAAACAGGCTGTATATAGTAATATATTTACTGGGTTAAACCTGCTGTTATGCAGGCTGTCTATACTAATATATTGACTGGGTTAAACAGGCTGCTGTTAAACCTGCGGGCTGTCTATAGTAATATTTTGACTTGGTTAAAGGTATTACTCACATTGGCTACAGAGAGCATGATTATACAGTTGTCTGGAACCAGCTGGTGCTCTCATGCATGGTTCAGTGTTGCTTGCGTCGAGGCGAGCAAAGAAGTCATTAGAGCGTCTGGTAGGCTAGCTTCACTGGGTAGGTCGCGGCTGAGTTTCCTTTTAATCCATGATAGTTTGCGAGGCCTGCCACATCTTACGAGCATCAGAGCCGAAGTCGTCAATGCACTTTTTAATGAAGCCAGTGACTGATGTGGTAAACTCCTCAATGCCATCGGATGAATCCCAAAACATTTTCCAGTCTGTGCTTGCGAAACAGTTCTGCAGCTTAGCATCCTCTTCCATATTGAGCGTGTCACTGATACTTCCTGTTTGGGTTTTTGCTTGTAAGCAGGAATCAGGAGGATAGAGTTATGGTCAGATTGGCCAAATGAAGAGCCAGGGAGAGTTTGACTGTGTCTCTGTCTGTGGAGTAAAGGTGATCAATAGTTTTTTCGCCTCTAGTTGCACAGGTGACATGCTGATAGAAATGAGGTAAAAAAGATTTAAGTTTCCTAGCATTAAAGGCCCCGGATACAAGGAGCGTCACCTCTGGATGAGCATGTTCCTGTTTGCTTATGGCCGTATACAGCTCATTGAGTGAAGTCTTAGTGCCAGCAACCCTAGCATCTAATGACCAAACACAACATTACCTCTCAGTCATAACCCTAGCTTCTAATGACCAAACACAACATTACCTCCCCATAACCCAGCATCTACCAGCATCTAATGACCAAACACAACATTACCTCCCAGCATCATAACCATTCATAACCCGAGCATCTAATGACCAAACACAACATTACCTCCCAGTCATAACCTCCAAACTAGCTTCTAAAGACCAAACAACATTACCTCCCAGTCATAACCTTCTAATGAGCATCTAATGACCAAACACAACATTACCTCCCAGTCATAACCCTAGCATCTAAATAACCAAACACAACATTACCTCCCAGTCATAACCCTAGCTTCTAATGTCCAAACACAAAGCGAAGCTATTATTTATTTTCTCTCAGAAATAATGCCTCAACTCACATTAATGAATTAGACCCAGCTAAGCCATTGTAATGATTTCTAACTTGGATAGATGATATAGGGGAGTTCTCTAAAGGTGTTTGTTATTATGCTAGTATTAGCTTATGCGGAAATGTTCCTAAGGTGTTTGTTATTGTACTAGTTCCTCATTAGATATAAAGGATCCATGCTAAGTTCCTCCTAAGGTGTTTGTTATTTAGGCCTTATTAGCTCTAGTTTCTCATGGTGTTGTTATTATCTGTTCCTCATTAGATATAATTTCAGATCCATGCTAGTTCCCCTGAGGTGTTTGGTGTTAGCTCTATTATGCTAGTTTCCCCCTTATTAGTTCCTCTAAGGTGTTTGTTATTATGCTTCTATGTTCGGATCCATGCTAGTTCCTCCTAAGGTGTTTGTTATTGTACTAGTTCCTCATTAGTTCCGGATTATTAGCTCTAGTGTTTGTTATTTGCTGGTTCCTTATTAGCTCCATGCTAGTTCCTCCTAAGGTGTTTGTTATTATGCTAGTTCCATTAGATTATTAGCATCTAGTTCCTCCTAAGGTGTTTGTTATTATCCATGCTAGTTCCCCCTAAGGTGTTTGTTATTGTACTAGTTCCTCATTAGATATAATTTCGGATCCATGCTAGTTCCTCCCTAAGGTGTTTGTTATTATGCTAGTTCCTATTAGCTCTATGTTGGGATCCATGCTAGTTCCCCTAAGGTGTTTGTTATTGTACTAGTTCCTCATTAGATATAATTTGGGATCCATGCTAGTTCCTCCTAAGGTGTTTGTTATTATGCTAGTTCCTTATTAGCTCTATATTTCGGATCCATACTAGTTCCCCCTATGGTGTTTGTTATTATGCTAAGTTGCTCTATAGAGGAAGCTTCCCCACTAAGATCTTTGTTATGTTGTCAATCTGATCTGTTCTCAGAACAGGGCTCTTATCAGTACAGACAGTTCTACAGGACTTCTCTCGCCTCAGTAACAGGTGACATGACGCTCAATTAGCATATATGCTAATTACTATACTCTAGCTCCTGAGGGGTGTAGTGTACATAAATCTGCCTGAAACAGGAGACATGTTTCTGGCTATTTAGTCAAGAATGATTTGATCAAGACTGATTGATCAAGACTGATTATCGAGGTATCCATCTAGTGCCATGTATTGAAAAAGGACCAATATAATAACTTCCTGTTTACAGACAATAAGAGGAAGTGGAGGGGGTGTAGTCATGGTGATGATGACACTTCCTGCATTGTATCCTCGTGGAAAATAATGAACATGCTAGTGGACAGCGAGCTGTGGACTTGGTGGTGGTGAGTGCTGGAGCTTTGTTAAATACTACTGTATATCCCTCAGACATCCACAGCTCAGTGCAGAACTGTCACAGAGAGAAGATCAGAAGCTCAGCTCTACAGCTGAACCAATAGAGAGAGGAGATTAATGTCTTTTCTCAGCAGGTCGTAAAGCAGTAATGGTGTTGACGTCATGTGTCACAGCATTACTAATGGGCAAGATACAAGATTCGCTGAAAGAATGATTGCATCCATCCAGTTCCGTGTAACTGAAGGAAGACTGATATTATAACTGACCATTCACAACCCAACAAATGGTGATGGCATGGTGATGAGGAGACTCCCTGCTGTTTTTCCTGGTGGTATTAATGCTGCCTTGTTAACAGCCTGTCTGGTGATGGTAGAGGTGGTTTTAAGTAGCTGTGTAAAATGTATTTTTTCTCAACGTGACAACTGGTTATTACAGAGTAAAGAGATCAAACCTTTCCTCTCTCAGTAGGACAGAGCAGTAATGGGGGTCAACTCATGTCTCTGACACAGGATGGGATGGGTCATTCAGTTAGTATATGACTGAGAACAGAGGCAGATCTCAGTAAGCCTCACAGTGGAGGCATCCCAGACATGTTACTTTCAGTAAACATATTTGATCAACAGCAAACAGATTAGGTTGCAAATCTTGATTGTACAACAACAACAATGACAGAACATGCCACAATGTGTTCTCAGGCAGTTGGGTTCCTGGAATCTAACCTACTGCTCATGTCCAGGGGGTGTGCTGTACATCACCCTGCCCTCACTCTTCAGAACCAGGAGATGGACTCCTGTCCTATGGGCCGTTGTGGCTTGGACAAGGCATACTACTGTCCTACCTTTAGTGTTTGGGCTCCACAGTGATATCACTGGTTGTAAAGTGTATTCATGGTTCCTGAGCGCCGTCAGTGAGTAGTGTTTACGGACAGCTCTTCAAAACCATTAAGGCTAACACACACAGCCAACCCATAATAGATCCAACCACCTTCACCACGGAGCTCATAAAAAGGATACATTACAGCTGAAGGATGTTTGATCTGATTTATAGAGAGCCGGAAGGAAAGCAGAGTTATATGATTTATAGAGAGCCGGAAGGAAAGCAGGGACACTACACCATAACAGAACACATCCTGATGATTTATAGAGAGCCAGAAGGGACAAGCAGAGACACTACATCGTGACAGAAACACATCCCATGATTTATAGAGAGCCGGAAGGACAAGCAGAGACACTACATCGTGACAGAACACATCCTGATGATTTATAGAGAGCCGGAAGGACAAGCAGGGACACTACATCATAACAGAACACATCCTGATGATTTATAGAGAGCCGGAAGGACAAGCAGGGACATCTACATCACTGACAGAACACATCCTGATGATTTATAGAGAGCCGGAAGGACAAGCAGGGACACTACATCATGACAGAACACATCCTGATGATTTATAGAGAGCCGGAAGGACAAGGAGGGACACTCAGATCATGATACTCACATCCTGATGATTTATAGAGCCAGAAAGACAAGCAGGGACACTACATCATGACAGAACACATCCTGATGATTTATAGAGAGCCGGAAGGACAAGCAGGGACACTACATCATGACAGAACACATCCTGATGATTTATAGAGAGCCGGAAGGACAAGCAGGGACACTACATCATGACAGAACACATCCTGATGATTTATAGAGAGCTGGAAGGACAAACAGGGACACTACATCATGACAGAACACATCCTGATGAACACAACATCATTACAGAACACACCTGATCAATACAACATCAGAACACACCTGATCAATAAACAACATCAGAACACATCTGATCAATACAAAACATATACCTCCTATACCTCCTCCACTTATTTACCCAGCCAGAGAATTAGCCAAAATAAATAAAATAAATAAATAAATAACATGCTGGCAAAACATCCTGATCAGCACTAATACATGAGCCAACTAGACAATATGATAATGAGCAGCTCTCATCTCAACTTAACTAACATGTCCACTGCCTAATTGTAGCCTAACTGATATCCAAATGGAGATTCT